>NC_090726.1:144925229-144955229 GCF_036898095.1 Palaemon carinicauda | reverse complement strand
TAATGTTTCCTGCAGGGACCATGTCCATGTAACATAATACAATCCGAATTAACCTAAAACCCCAAAATAAATTCTAGAGATTTTGATACAAAAGCGTGATATTATGTACAATATTAATAATTTTAATAACAACAACAGCAACAAATATAGTAATAATGATGTTAATTATTAGGATCATTAACATTATTATTTTAAATATAGTATGCGTGGTATTTACCATTATTATATTATTAACAGAGCAAACAAGGCACTCGCTTATCCTCATATTTGAAGACATCTCTCAAATAATCTCGACCGTATTTCGAAAATCGCTTCCAAGAAATACTTCAGCATTTGTTACTTTCAAAAGACGAGTACACTTTAGAATCCATCCCCATTGAATATTTTCCATGAAAAGGGACAAAATAGATAAAATCGGGAGGAAAGGGCTAAGGCGGAATCACCATGTATATTATAACACTAGAGGTTATATTCCCTTTTGAGTTCGTTCACAACATAAAATATATCTTTGTAAACGTATTGAACATTTATGCGTGCGACATATTTGAAAAAAAAAAAAACTCAAAATTAGTTACATTAGCGAAAAGGTTTAGTGTTACTCAGCACTGACTTTGTTCTTATAACCTCATAATACCAGCTTAGATTAAGCAAGACAGCAGAGATCCAATCTGCAAGTGGTTGAGAAGGGCGAGGGTTTGGAGAGGGCACACCCATTTTCTTAATTACTGAACCTTAACTTCCTCTCATTGTAATATGGTATGTGTGAGAACTGAGAATGGAAAATCGTATATATGCAATTATTCTGTGGACATAAAACATTAAACCATTACGGAAGCTTAGCTTACATTAAATCAATCTCTCATACGTTAACATCGCTTATTAAGCAGGACAAGTAAGGTAGTCACCTTAATTATGTATGTGTAACGCTATAGTTATTGGTTTGTCTATATATAGTATATTCTATAGTTTGCAGGTGAAGGAAATATTAAAATTATATGCTTATCATGAACTCTTACCAGACCTGCAAAGTCGAAGTAATTAACAGAGACATCTTATGTGAAACAAAATAAACTTACAAACACCCGGATCTTCATCAAATAAAAAAAACACTCATATTATTATCATTAGCCAAGCTACACCCCTAGTTGAAAAAGCAGTGCTACAATCAACATTAAAAAGATTAGTGATTTACAAAATATAATATATAAACAAAAAAGTATTTCTAACAAGCCTGAACTTCCGCCGTTCCACAGATCCACGATACAAATACCCGACTGGGAAGATTATTCCATAGCTAGAGCTTCGAGCTATGCGTAGAATGCTGTGTAGTATTGAGCCTTATGGTAAAAAAGGCAAGACTATTAGAAATAGCTTCATACCTAGTACTACGTACTGGATGGTACCACCTGAGATGATGTTTATGAAAAGGGTGGTCAGAATTATGAAAAATCATATGCAGCATGTGCTAAGAACTAACTGAACAACGGTGCCAGAGATTAATAACCAGATCAAGGGCAAGGAATTTTAAAAGACCGAGAGCCCAATAAAAGACCATATATAAGAATATTATTAACCAATAACAGTATAAGAGAATCTTTAAAATTTCCCCATGATAAACTAACCACCAAAAACTTTAAAAGACATTCTAAATATGCCATTATTTCTACAATTGAAGAAGAAGCAGACCGGATGTGTCCCTCAAAAGTAAATTTGCAATCGAAGAATCAAACCAATTATTTTAAATGAGTTGTAAACAGCTAAAGTAGCATTGTTAATAAAAGTCTGGTTGTTGAGGAGCCACTGTCCTTGACCCAACAATAATCAATCTATAAGCTGCGTTGCACAAATGAGACCAGTTTTGAAAGCTGTGCAACAAGCCCATTGCAACCTTGGGAGCTTGAGCTGCATCGGAGAAAGAAAAGCGGTATGGATAGGAGTTCAGAAACTGCTTCATTGCAAAGAAAATAAAGGAGCATCGAGAACACAATTTGTCCATAGGAAAAGGCGCCGCTATAAATGGAATCAGGTCCGAGATCAATGCAGATCCCATACCAAATTTCTGCGGGAGCGTGTAAGCTTCACGATTTGGTCTGTTTTGAACAAGAGGTGGCGTTCCTGAGGAATAAACGTCGGTCCGGCTGCAAAGGATGGAATCGGGAGCTTCATGAAATTATGTGAAGGATTTTGAAAAATCATTTATATATCTATTTATATTTCAAATAATCTCAAGTTTTCATTTATCAATTTTTGTTGAATGTTTTCCGATATTTTAAATATTTTTGTTTAAAATTTTCAATCACCATAACCTTTATATTAAAGTGTAGTTCCAAAACTCAATGTAGTCCTGAAGAAGGGTTGCGAAGTGATCCGAAACACGTGTCGACACCAAACAATAAATGGAGAAAAGTAAATGTATTTTTGTAGTATCTTGAAAACTATCTGCAGGACGATCTGTCCGAGGAGAAGATGTCTTTGATTTTTGGACGCCGCTGAGACGTTGTGTATTCATTATAAACATAGAGCAACATGCCCAAGTACCATATATATATATATAATATATATATATATATATATATTATATATATATATATATATATATATATATATATATATATATACTGTATATATATATATACTGTATATATATATATATGTGTGTGTGTGTGTATATTTATATATATATATATATATATATATATATTATATATATATATATATATATATATTCCATAAAAATTTACATTGTAATTGTTGCTATAGCGATGACTACTATCACTGTAGATTATTCCAACTATTAATCTGTTACTCGAGACATTTCACAATTGCAATATCGTCATCATTACTATTTGTAATGAAATAAAAATAAAATATCGCAAATATGTATTTAAAATTCGTATAAAAACTTCTCCGTTAATTCAATCCATTGTACCAAGCAGTGTTGTAAATTTTGTTTTACAATTACTTCCATATAATAGATGTACCTCCCAAAGGGCTTACATGCTCAAAACAAACACTATGTCGATCTGTTAATCTGTTTACGGGATCCTTTTGTCGTTCTGAAGAGAAATATACAAATATTCCTCGGCAGTCATTTCATTGGAAGGTGCTTTAAAAGGATACAAAGATGGCTTTCTCTCTCTCTCTCTCTCTCTCTCTCTCTCTCTCTCTCTCTCTCTCTCCTCTCTCTCTCTCTCTCTGCAAGAGCAATTCATACCCGGGAATTTATGCCTTCCAATAATTATTGAAAATTTATTAAAAACTAACGATGGGACTACTCAACATCTAAACAAAATATCATCCGGAATATGAATATAAAAAAAACTAAATCGGTTGTTCACACGCGGTTACCTATTTGAAGAGTGGGTACTTTAGTTTTGTGAATAGCTGCCCATCCCCACAAATGAAATATCTATTAAGACAAATGAAGTGGAAAAGAATCTAATCTCGTCACTTCAAAGACATTAAACAGATCGCCATTATCGTTTAACCTGAAAGAAATGTGTTGGGTCTTTTACCTTTCATCAGCTCATCTATTCAGGGGTTTATTTATTCTCCTATGGCACCTCGATCGGTCACAGATAATTTTAAAATATTAGCATAAGTAAACTGTAATAATATGCAAAATTCACACATTCTATACTGTTTTTATCTACCCTTTTAGCTTCAGCGTCCCCTGGTATGCTATCTGAAAAACAATGTCGGCTAAAACTCAAAAAGACTTGAATTTGAAGTGTGTACTATCCCAGAACTAATTAATCGCTCCATTCGGTAATTAGTTCTCATATGAAAATATGTAACTTTTCAAAGTAATTGACGTTTTGAGTGTTAATGTCAGCAACCGTTCTGAAGTTATCTCTCGAAGTAAGAAATTGTAATTGGGAAGACCTAAGGCCCCGAGACATACTATATTAACGCTTAACAACTTAATCAACTCGATTCTACTTCCAACATGGAAATTTATCCTGATTTCACTTTGCATATATATCTACTTATACATCTAAAAGAGTAAGAGTCGAGTGTAATGAGATTATTCAAATTACATGAATAAAAGATATCAATTAAAGGAGATACCAATAGATTTCAAGCTTCAATTTTACTGAATGCAATAAACGGGCAGCCACTAAAAAGCTCTTAGAGCTCTGAATATAAGCCATGATTTATAACTTCCATAACAAAAGATTATTTTAAAATAACCAAAAAAATTTAAAAAGGGTATGCCAATGCCCACCGCCAATTTTGAAAATGTAATTGTGCTCTTTAAATGCACAAAAATAAATACCCCACTTTCCAAAAGTATTCACTCAATAAGAGAAAAAGTAGACCTAATTCTTGGCTATGTCTTTCCCTATATTCTTTTTAATCCAAAAGTGTATCTAACCTAAAAGCAACCGTAGCTGTGGCACCAACAAGATGAGATAACATGTAAATAAAGAAGAAATAAATCTTCTACAATTTCAAGAATTTCTGGTCCTCAGGTTACCAGTAAACTAAAGAGCGCTTCCATGGGATGTAGTATTTATCTACCAAACGTCTAAGCTAAAGGACATAAGGGTGTTTTTTCCAACCTCAAAAATACATTACACTTTTCAGAAACTTTTTAACCACAATAAAAATACGTTCCATATATGCCATAAACGACAATAAATTTGAAATCATGAATTTAACAACCCATCAAAACCCTTTACTCGAGTAATAGAGACTAGGGAACCCAGTTCACTTCACCATAATATATAAAAGAATGAATTCCTATAAACATATCCGCTAAATTTACTTGTTTATCAAATATTGAATACAAAATTTATGTCAGCACGAATAATATACCAAAAAAGAACAAAATAACACCAATCTGTAACAACTGTCGATTAACGATTATGAAAAGTTGAGAGGATGAAAGAAAATTGAGAGAATGTTCAAGACCTTGATAAAATTATCTGCCAAAATGTTTCCACGATAAAACATGACAATGAACAGGGTTTCGGTATATCAGTAATACTGTACAAATAATTATCAATAACATATATATATATATATATATACATATATATATACATATATATATATATATATATATATAATATGTATATATGACAAGGAAAAAAGCCATTGTCCTAAAAAAAATTTCCCCTTGGGTCTTTATTCCTGAGCCACATTGAATTCGATATAAAAAGCTATTAGTGGTTCATCATTTAAAAGTATGAGAGTCATGTGTAACATATATATACATATACATATATAAATTCAACCTTAACTTAGGCTTGGCAACACATGAAACAAAACACTAAAATAAACAAAACTATGCTCTCCAGTATGTTGGTAAGCGTGAATCTTCGGTAAATATTTATAAACGGTGTAGAGGAAAAAAAGAAGACAAAAACCTACCACAAAAACGTTATCACAGACATTCAGTTTACTCTGGAGCCAGAATTAATTCTGCTAATGTCATGGGTGTACAGAATCGGGAGAGAGTGAAATAGCACGGAAAAAAACGTTGAGAGATTCTCCCCATTCAGTTATTTTGGTTTGCGTGACGTCTACTGGCAGCTATGTGCGCCATAATCTTTGCCGAGGGAGTATACTGTTTACGGATCAAGATTATGGAAATCGATAAATTGGGAATGGACTGAAATTTGAAAGAAAACTAGGATCGACAAACAAATAGTAATGAAAGTAGGGATGAGAATAAACTTTCCGTAATCTAAAAGCTGCTGATGGTATTGGAGGGAATGCGAGTGAGATGTCGGTAAGTATGATATATTTTCCCGTAAATATATCTACGTCGTCTGCCTGGATGAAAATACCTTTTTCGTTTCTACCGCGCTACCACTACTAATGAATTAATTAATATAAACATTCGTACCATCAAAAATTCCGATGAATATGCCATTGCTAGTTGCAGAATACCGTCTGTCTCTCCTGTCGACACCCAATTCATTACGTCTACCATACAGCTGTGACAATATCTTTTGTTCCCGACCAAAATAGGAAGAGACGAAAGCACTTACTGCAGACGCGATAACCAGCTAGAAACACTCCGAGACATGCCAAATGACGGGCAAAAGGAGGCAAGCAATCAGATAACCAGGTGTAAAAGGTGTTGGCAAGCATGCAGGTTAAAGGACACCCAGGAACGTCAACGAAGTGACGATTGGCTATGACGCCGCCTCGCAGGCAAGCACGTGAAGGCACACTCTCAGTCAGTCGACCTCCAAGTGGGGCAGTGATGGCACTCATACTTGCGATGTGCCCTCAGTAGAAAGGGATACGAACGATTGAAAAGTATACTTGTAAGTTTGAAAATACAGCAAGTCACGAACAGCAGATGGTTGGAAAATGTCAAATGTCTCTAAGAGTTGAATACAGTATAAGTGGAAATCAGAACCCTAGAGGAAGATGGCTAATGCGGATTAATATCTTGGACATAAAAATCAAACTACGAGAGCGGGGCGTAGGGGACACAAGGTATTTTTATGACTCGAGATATAGGTTGAGTCCCAAAGGCTTAACATACGGACGCATACACCAAACAATAGAAGTACTGCTAGGAAGCAAAAGGGGGTAGTGTAAAAACACACTCCGAAGAACAGATGTATACAGGAAAATATGGATGGGTGGGGGGTGGAAAGTGCTGTGGATACTTCACACCAGAGTAAACACGTCCCAATAATATTTATGATTTCATAAAATTCAGAGCAACCATTGCTGGACGAAACGTGACAAGTTTTCACTTGGGTTAGTCGATTTTTCTGAATACACAAATATATATGCAAATGTAAAACTGAATTGGAAAATCCACGTCTTCCAAGATTTACCGAATCAATAAATGTCCTCCTTACAACAATAAGTATATGTATAACTAATTCGTGTATTGCAATCACTGGAAATTTAAAGTCCTTCAACAAGGAATTTGTGTAGTACATTCTCCATCCATTTATTAACGTCCTTTTAAAATTTGGCGAAATTACGCATGGAGGGGTTCCCCTGACGAGTGAGGAAACGTGACTGTTCGAATGGCATCGTTGCTTTATAATTGGATGCAAGTTTAAGAATCCGTGGCTGGACCAGAGCGCAAATGTTAAGATACTAATACTATTTTTTAATAAATTAATAGGGCAATAAATAAACTAGTATTATAAACAAACCTTGAGTAGTTACCTCTTTACCTCACATATATTCAGAGAGAGAGAGAGAGAGAGAGAGAGAGAGAGAGAGAGAGAGAGAGATCCTATAAATCTGAATTTTTTTTTACATGATTTCAGAAACTGCTATCAAACAAGCAGACAAATAAACTGAATAGACTAGCACGAAAGGAGTAACGTCCTTTGCAAAGGTAATTAAGATAGCATACATGTCGGGGCCAGGATTAATGTATGTAGACCACGCAATATGAGTGGAGTGTACATGAACTACACACTTTTTGCATGTCTTTATCTACTTATATTTATCATTCATACACATAATATACATACATCTTTATAAACATAATAGAAAGATACCAAATTAGATAAATAGATATCGTTGATAGATAGATAGATATATGGATGGATCATTCTGGGCAGAAGTATGATGAAATATATTCAATATATAACCAATGAAAAGATGAAGCATAAATAATTCTGAATACTTGATCTCAAACATAAATATTTAAATTTCAAGGAAAGTAATAAAAAAATTCATGAAAAAGAGTAAACCTGAAGCCTCCTGATATACCTTCATTACATCAGCACGGACCTTCATGAAGAACATCTGATGCATGTCCCTACTTCCATGTTTTTTTTTATCCACTACGAAAATATTGCCATGGGAACACCAAATCACAGCCCCCTATCCCTAAGGAGCTAATAAGAATATTTACTCACTTATAGGGGGATACTTTACTGATACTTTTGTATCTCATTCTTCAGTGAAACATGCCTTGACATCTGAAATAGCCTGTTAGTATAGATGAAATCGTCAGTACCAAGTTTTCTCTACATGAACATCTCCTAAACAATATTATATAACCTAACTACAACCTGTTGTTCGCACAAATTTCAGCTCAGTTCAGTCAGATTATAATGACGGTTATTCGGATTGATAGTAGAATTATCATCATTGTCAAAGTGGTATTCATTATTTGAACATACCCTTACCCTAAAAAAAAGCCACATAATTCCCTGATGAATTTCCTGTTTAGAAGCAGGAACATTATTTCAACGACTTCTGATTACAGATCTTTAATAGTTCTTCACCGAAAAGCTTTCCATCATAAAAAAAAAAATAAAAAATAAAAAAAATAAAAAAATCCAAGTTAAACATCGATCATACATTTAGTTGTTGTTGTTGTTGTTGTTGTTGTTGTTGTTGTTGTTGTTGTTATTCTTGTTATTATTATTATCATCATCATCATCATTATTATTATTATTATTATTATTATTATTATTATTATTATTATTATTATTACTATTATTATTATTATTATTAACTAAGTTAAACCTTCGTTTGAAAAGTCCAAGGGCTTCAAGAAGGAAAATACACCATTGAGGAAAGGAAATAAGGAACCAGATAAAATAGTATGCCCAAGTGTTCCTTCAAACATGAGAACTCTGACCCAAAACAGTGGAAGGCCATTGTACGGAGGCTATGGCACTACCCTTGACTACAGAGCAATGGTTTGATTTTGGAGATCTGCTTACCATAGCCAAAGAGTTACCATTTAGTTTTTCCCTGTTTAAAACATCGATACCTGCTTACCTATTATAACTGGTGGACTGGTGTAAATCAAATTAGCTATAAATCAAAAATTATTTTTGCGAGTTCAAGTGAAGCGGAGAGACCAATGAATTTCTTCCAATACAGATTTAGTTATTACGTTTATTAGTTAATTGGGTTACCTTTACGAAATTTATTCTTTATATGTAGTTTGTTTTGTTCTTTTCTTTTGTCTCTGACATTCTCTTTTTTTCACATAAATAAGATTTTTGTGAAAATGCAGTTTCTTCAGCAATATAATGAGCTGTCTATGAATAATAATAATAATAATAATAATAATAATAATAATAATAATAATAATAATAATAATAATAATAATAATAAAACCCCATTTCGGTAGACAATTTGCAATGTTCTTTTTACACTATCATCCGATAACAATGATCATTTAACATACAGTGCATGGATATTTCGAAAGTAAAACGGTAACATAACTTGTAAAGATAGCTCCAGTTAAGAATATGAAATTTCAATTCCTTACGTGCCATGGTGGTTCCAATAAGACTAGAGAGAATATATCTGAAGTAAGGCTTGAATAAGTTTGATTACTTGAAAATATGGATAAAACTCCATATAATAAAATAACTTGATTCCTGTTTTCAAAGCAAAGTTGCCAACTATATGGCCTTGTGGTTAATAAATAGAACTAATCTCGTCACTCGTAAAAGGGAAACGAATAACAAATAATCCACAAACTTTTTAATCCCTATAATAAATTGCAACAAACAATGGCATAATACCTCTTATAAATAAAATGAAAAACGAACACATGTTAGTAAATCCTTTCGAATTAACAAAGCATAAAATGACAAATAAATTTCTGTCATAACAATACGCTATCTTATAAGAAGATTCAGGTTTCCGGTAATCATGAATATTCCACAGGAAATGAAAATCTCTCTCTCTCTCTCTCTCTCTCTCTCTCTCTCTCTCTCTCCCCTGTGTTTCTTTAATAATGTCTGATTCACCGCGAAGCCATTTGTCTTCGTGAAATATATTCTCTCCACATTCTATCATCAACGCACTTCATTTTCATTTGCTTTGGGTAAACGGGAATTTGTAGAAGGGAGAGAAGAGGTGGTCTGGGTTGTTTATGAATCGCTATAATGTCTTCCGAAGGGTTTTGGTTATATCCGTCACTTAGGAAAACCCCTCATAGCACAAAATGGAAACAAACAGTGTAAAACCTTCTTTAAGCTTTGGAAATATGAGAGTAAGGAGAGCTGCTGGTACATTAGCAGAGAGAGAGAGAGAGAGAGAGAGAGAGAGAGAGAGAGAGAATACCCCTTAACTCATTCATGCTAACAAGACTTGAATTTGTAAACCTAAGACTTAAAATGTAATGTAGATTGAGTGGTCATAGGACATGCAGAATCCTCCCAGTCCTAGCTTAAATAGACACGAGTAATGCCTCCGAATGCACATTTAATAAAATACAAATCATTATGCAATATATATATATACATATATACATATATATATATATATATATATATAAATAAATATATATATATATATATATATGTGTGTGTATATATATATATATGTGTATATTTACACACACACATATATATATATATATATGTGTGTGTGTGTGTGTGTATATATATATGTGTATATTTACACACACACACACATATATATATATATACATATATATATACATATATATATGTATATATATATATATATATATATGTATACACACAAAATAAACTAGGAGAATAAAGAGATAACTATGAGAATCTTAATCAGCTTCCTCCATCTTCAAGACAACGTCTATAGGACTGTTCAGAAATTGTCTTGAAAATGGTCGAAACCGGCAGACTTCACTGGATTTTTCTTCCCGTTTTTTTTATTTAATCATCCCGAGCTTCTGTAAGTTATACACATGCACACACACATATATATAGTCTTTTATTTAAATATAACTCTAAAGGTTAGACATACAGATATCATTAGAATACGACTCTCTCTCTCTCTCTCTCTCTCTCTCTCTCTCTCTCTCTCTCTCTCTCGCTTCTTTATATCTATATTTATTTATCTATCTATATCTATCTATCTATCTATCTATATTTTATATCTATATAAAAAATATAGATAGATAGATATAGATAGATAGATAAATATACATATAAAGAAGCGAGAGAGAGAGAGAGAGAGAGAGAGAGTCGTATTCTAATGATATCTGTATGTCTACCCTTTAGAGTTATATTTGAATAAAAGACTGTCTATGGTGTTTTTTTTCCGGAGTATGACATTTTCTTCAAACATATAAACATGTAAAATTCATTTTATAATTCATCTTTTCAAGTGCATTGACAATGTTTTTTCTGAAAATAGTTAAATCCATATTCAACCATCAAAGTTTAAATATTGTAGCTTATTCTATACCGTATAGCATATAGGAATCTACGGGTTATTGACACCGTGTTTAACTATGAAAAAACTTCGACCGAGATAATGTTCAAAAAAGAATTTTACAATATTTTATGTTTGTAAGTAAACAGAACCTGAAAAATTAATTGAATATTGCAAAAATTTTACAATTTAGATGGGACAGGTAGGATATACAAGTAAAAGCATAAATTTCATTTCGTAAGATTCCTCCTGACAACATATAAACATATTGTAAATCACTTTTGAATGATAATAAAACGGTGGCAGCTGTGGCTGATCCATTGTTACCGCCACCACTAACGAGCAGCTCTGTTCTTCATTTAGATGTACAAAGTCTAAATAAAATTTCACCTACCTTAAAAATGTTTTCATCATACATAATCAGCCTGTTGGTGATCTGCCGGACTGGGTTTCTAGTCATGCTCATAAGTATATATGATCAAACTCTGGGGCATTGTCCTCTAACTAGGGCAATGTCACAGTCTCTTGGCTCTACCATTCATGAGCAGTCTTTAAACCTTTTAAATTCTCAAATTACATTTATCATATTTCAAACAACATGAAATTTTTAGTTCCTTTCTAATATGCTCTATAATTTCCATAGATAGCTTCACACCCTATATGGTACAATTTTTTGCGTTAACGTTATAATAGGTAACTTCTAAGAAAAAAAAAAAACAGCTAAATAAATAGCAATTAAGGCTACCCTACTCTTTCTTCTACCTACTGAGAATCTTTCACAACGTTCTAACGTCCCTCTTCAGCACACTCCCCTACCTTCATCCATCCCCAAACTATTCTAATAACAGCTTATGAAGTTAGGATCTAATACTTCACTTCCTCATCATCTATTGGAATTAATGTTTATATTCATCATAAATTTCAGTTTATTATGTATCTATGGCTTAGCATTCATTCTAGTGCCGGGTATTTTATAAATAAACGGCCTAATTTCATTCCTTTTCTCTTAAAACCTACTGTACATCCGTTCTTCACGTTAAAAATGAACATCATATATATATATATACATATATATATATATATATATATATATGTAATATATATATATATATACATACACACACACACACACACATATATATATATATATATATATTTCAAAAAAGCTAATTAAAGAATAACTCGAGCACAAAAATGAGACGGAATAACAGGAATTAAATGATACATTTATTGTATGAAGAAAAGTGTTTTCCTTGTATGACACCCAGACTCTTCAATCTCCATCAACGGATAAACCTTTTTCTGGGTCTCTCTAATTGTCCTTTCTTCCACCACTGAATATATTCCCAGGAGTGGCATCCTCATAACCTGGTATTCTCCCCCACTATTTAACTCTATCTATTCAATTGAATTTGTTGTGGAGGAAGACAATCAACCAAAATAATATCGGAAACATCGAAGCAAATATTACTTTTCTTTATTACAAAGGACCTCTATGGTATATTCGTTGATAACAGTTTTTCATTGTGATGGCAATAGAACTTAACTAAATAGCAGAAAGTCACTTTCAAACTTATCCTGATCATACACTTGACTTACATTTCCTTAAAAAAAGCAGATATATTTTATATTTTTACAAATTAATAAACAAATAGATAAATAAAATTAATGTGCTATAATTCATAGCAAAATGCAAGATACAGCACCACGCAAAATCCATTGCAACACTGTCCTTGCATACGGGAGCATGTCTTGCAACAATCCCGGATATGTTTAAGCATTCTTCCCTCATCAGGCCAGTTCGATCGATAACCTGCTACAAGGGCACCTGTTGGATGGATGGGTGCATGTGGACCTTTCCAGCGTTAAAGTTCCGTTAAGACTGAACATAATTTTTCCCTTCAGCACTTTAACCACTAACCATGAATGTAAGCATGCACATAAAAAATATTATAACTTACTTAATTTAAGGTTACATATCAAATGTACCTGTAGATGTTCTATTTGCTTGCGGAAAGAAGGTTCAACTAAACTAATTGAAAAAATTCGCAGGAATTAAAATGAAAATAAATACCAAAATTCGAGACAGTAATTCTTCGTTGTCATTATCAATATAAAATGCAAATTTACAAGACGAATCCTACTTACGAAATTTTATTAACAAGAGAAATGGGATATGCTGTTTCCTTCAAAAGCAACATGAGAAAAATCATTTATAATATATAAGAAAAGAAAAGAAAAATACTCCTGCTACAGTAGGGGGTAAATGACATTACATTTCCAGAGCTCCTAATGTATATGTTTATACATATATGTAGTTTGTACAGGATCTAATAAAGTGCCGAGGCCTTCACAAATACACACCATTCTATCAAAGGACATACAGGGAGAGAGAGAGAGAGAGAGAGAGAGAGAGAGAGAGAGAGAGAGATAAATTAGGGTGAGAGAGAGATAAATTAGGGTAAGCTAGTCTTTCATTCGTTGGCGTTACCGATTGGAAATAATCTCTCTCTCTCTCTCTCTCTCTCTCTCTCTCTCACACGCACACAAATACACACCATTCTATCAAAGGACATACAGAGAGAGAGAGAGAGAGAGAGAGAGAGAGAGAGATTATTTCCAATCGGTAACGCCAACGAATGAAAGACTAGCTTAGTCTAATTTATCTCTCTCTCTCTCTCTCTCTCTCTCTCTCTGAGAGATTATTTCCAATCGGTAACGCCAACGAATGAAAGACTAGCTTAGCCTAATTTCTCTCTCTCTCTCTCTCTCTCTCTCTCTCTCTCTGAGAGATTATTTCCAATCGGTAACGCCAACGAATGAAAGACTAGATTAGCCTAATTTATCTCTCTCTCTCTCTCTCTCTCTCTCTCTCTCTCTGAGAGATTATTTCCAATCGGTAACGCCAACGAATGAAAGACTAGCTTAGCCTAATTTATCTCTCTCTCTCTCTCTCTCTCTCTCTCTCTCTCTCTCTCTCTGAGAGATTATTTCCAATCGGTAACGCCAACGAATGAAAGACTACCTTAGCCTAATTTATCTCTCCTCTCTCTCTCTCTCTCTCTCTCTCTCTCTCTCTCTCTGAGTTTTACCACGCTGTAAAGACTATTTTCCTTCCACAATAGTCATTTTTGTACACCTCGTCAAATTTTCACTCGAGGCTTTGTAATGATTCCGTAAAAACAAGCAAAACCTCATACCGCCCTTGTCCTCTTCAGGCCTTCCCGTGCCCCATGAAAAATACAGCGTGTCAATCACCTTAATGAGACGACAAAGAGGATTGGCATAAAAATCACCCCTAAGACAGGTAAAAGGGAAGGGGCACACTTACGTCACTTGCAAACAAATTTTTAATGATGACAAGAAAACATCGACGGATTTTTCGCCGATAATTCCAATATTAAAAATTATCTGAAAACGTCATAAAAGTTTAGATTGACATTAGGCCAATGATTAAAAAAATGTTAATAACAGTAATCTACGTTTTTATGACTTTTAGAGACATGCTGGTTATTACTGTATAAAACATTATTACGAAATCTGGATCAGATATCCTTTACTTTATGAAAAACACCTATACCTATTTATATACTGTACATGAAGTGTAACGTGTATGCATGTATGTATGTGTATATCTATAGTGTATATATATATATATATATATACGTGTATATATATATATATATACATATATATATATATATATAGCATTTGCTTCGAACCAATATTATTACATATGTTGATCTGAGAATGGAATTTTGTACCTCGTCGTTAGTATGTTGGGATGTGCCACAGTCGGGTGCTAAGATATCATGGAACTATCATCTTAAACCCAACATAGATGCTGGTAATCGGGAAAATAGCGGATTCTGATTAACATACATATGAGAGAGAGAGAGAGAGAGAGAGAGAGAGAGAGAGAGAGAGAGAGAGAGTTGTAAGTATATACATGTGAATGCAAAATAAGAATCAGCTTTTAATCTTTAAGTAGGGCTTGGCAAGATCTTCAATCTTGAGGTTTCCCTACTTATGGCGTGTGTTTTGGCAACAAGTACCCCAAGAAACCCTGCCCACGGAAGAAAAAACACTAGAAAATAATTCTTATTTTTTTCCTTACACCAACCTTCACGGCCCATTTCTCCTGGCAACTCGTAAACTATACAGCTAGTAGTTGATCAACCATTGGGTTTGTCTGAATTTGACCCCATCTGTATCTTGTTCCCTTTTTGTAAATTCCAATCTTGGATATATCTCTATACAAGACTATGGTTTCCTATTACCTCCTGACCTTCAGATACACATCATCCCAACCTTCCAATTATGTATTGTTTGACTGACGGGAGTACCACTACCTAAACCCTTATTTCTGATAGCTGTTCTTCCATGGTACTATACAATATCCCTTTATACCATTAGCTGCCCTGTAAGCCTCACAGCGCAATAGCTTTACTTTGGACAGGTTCAAGCTACCTACCTACATTTCTTTGATAGTTTACTCATCTTCTACAATTTTTATTTATATTTCCATAACTTATCGCCTTTTGTCTTATATTCTGTTACTTGCATTCAATTGTAATCTTGCTGTAACACTTAGATCCACCTTCCATATTTCAGATATGATAAGTGGATTCTCTGGAAACTTACATAGCTAGATTACGATAGTTTATGTTTCTCCATATGGATATTCATCTTTTATTTCAAACATGGAATAATAACTTGCCCAATGATATGTAGATATCAGACAATTTAGCATCACTATCCATTTGTTTTTATCAACCATGAAGATAAAAATTAACATTCTACTTTTAATTACCTAACTCTATCCTGCGGTAACCTTACTTACTGAAATATTTGGGTTACCAATTGGACAGTCTAAAATATTCTAAAAATATATCAACAGCATAGAAACAGTTCATTACTTCGGCTCACAATACATGATAAGATATTTTGCTGTTCTATAGCAGAAATAATAACAAAAAAAGAGTCCTAACTTTACAGTGATCCTCTCTACACGAAAAGCTTTCAATCAGCTAACGTATCTTCTTTAACATATAATATGTTTGGGCACATACAAATCATCAAATATTACGAAGCAGTCCCATATTGCAAGAGCTTTTGTATGAAACCTTTGCTTTTAGGATTGATTTCAAAGGCATTTTCAAATCAGTGAATCTTAAAAAGACTGATAAAAAGGGCATATATAAACCGCAACCTTGAAAAGGATTCTCCAACATAAACACTTTTGACAACGATGAGGGTATGAAGAGATTTAAAGGTATGTTTAGTACAAAATTATGAGAGAGAGAGAGAGAGAGAGAGAGAGAGAGAGAGAGAGAGAAAATCAGTAGCGGGTCTCCTAAACTAATCTCTTTCGATAACTTTCATTTATGAATTAAGAGCCAATCTTAATTGAATTCCATCATAATCTATGATTTGTAAGTTAAAAAGCATAACTACTTAAAAATAAAGAAATGTATTCCAATTTGGTAAATTTAAGATAAACTGAAAAAAAGGTCAGTATTACTATCCTTATTTACAAATAACTCTCTCTCTCTCTCTCTCTCTCTCTCTCTCTCTCTCTCTCTCTCTCTATTTTGTTTTGTTTTAAAAAAAAATATGATTTCTCTCTCTCTAAAAAAAAACCGTAAAAGTGAAAACGCGAAAAAGCCACATTACATCGATTATAAAAACAGTCGGGCCATGACAGCACTCTCGAGCAATTGTCCAGAATAAAATTGCATATTTTCAGACGTTAAAACAAGTCTTTAAATCTTTACAACCATTGAACGCAAAAATTGGACGACATCATAGCCGTCGCACATATTTTGAACTGACTCTCAGCATTACGCACAGGCAACAGGTCGAACGAGGTTGCTGCTCTCACCAATCCCAATTACCCCACTTTCCGATCTCCTTAGAACTTCCAAACTCCCCCCACGAATATTCCAAAAATGGGGCCAAGGCCACCCAAAACCCATCTCAACTTCGACTAACATCCACAATGGTAAATGTGTTACACAGAAGATACATTAATCCCATTTCCAATACAACCCTACTGTAAGTTGTAAATTTAGAAAAGTCCATCCTATAAGTTTTTCGAAGACAAAGAACTGCTTCAATTTGTTAACCACAATTTAAAATATTTTTCAATACAAATAAATAAGTATAAGAGAAGCATTTGCATAGCTACAAACACATTCTGACCAATATACGTCATTTTTTAAACACTGTAAAGACTCCGTATATTTACATTTCAACGATTCTTTAGCAAATGAAGAGTATAGAACAAATAAAAACAAAAACAGTAACGTACTTAACACAATGCTATAAATTGGAACACAAACCTACTGGCATCCATGAACAATCTTTAGCATAAATACAAATTCTGTCATTTAATATCAATTGGCAGCAAAGCTTAAGGGCTTTTGAGTAGCTTTATCTGAGTCGACCTAAGCCTATAACTAGAATGCACATTTCACTTTTCCTCACACAAGGAACCCAAGGCAAGAGTGACATTTTCAATAATTATAGAGATGGCGGTGAGGGACATTTTAATAAATGTTGAATCCAAAAGCTGGGAGTTTACTGGTATGCAATCGTTTACGTAGTCAACAAACTTCACAAAACAAAAATTTTTCTAATTTAGAGAAGTTTGAGAAAAAAAAAATGGTTTCTCCAGGGAAAGAGCATGAAGAACGAGGCCAAATTCGGGCAAAAATTTTAACAAATAAACTGAAACTTCCAGTCGCCTATTTCCGCGCTTCTACGATTAGGGATATAATAAAGATAGCAACCAACTAAATAGCTATATATATATATATATATATATATATATAAACACACGTTGTCTATCAACACCCTACTGACAACCTGAGAACTCCCACTACACCAAAACTTCCAGTCGCCTATTTCCGCGCTTCTACGATTAGGGATATAATAAAGATAGCAACCAACTAAATAGCTATATATATATATATATATATATATATATAAACACACGTTGTCTATCAACACCCTACTGACAACCTGAGAACTCCCACTACACCAAAACTCGATTTTAATCAAGGTAAAGAAAGAAAGGCTGAGGCCGTCCTTTAATGGACCCAAATGCAATTATAACTACTATGTCATACCCTGATTAGTTTCATTTGGCAGTCAGACGAGTTTTACTGTGTTTAGAGTAACCAGTAAAAAATACAACACTGATACTTAATGACTACCCATTTAAGAACAGAATACTATAAAAACTAACTTTTCTCTCAATAGAAGTAGTATAACGATTAATACCAATGAAAAACTAATCCTTATTCCTATTAACGAAGGTATCAATGGAAATAAGAAACAAAGAAAGGAATAACATAAAAAAATCACTAAACGGTCAAATAAAAAATACAAACTTATATGATTAACTATATACCCAATATGCAAGGTGACTATTCCCTAAATGCCATGGCAATATATATTAGTTATTCGCTTCAAAACAGGTAAAAAAAAAAAAATTAACCTAACAGATAATGAAGTATTGCACAATCACCTCAATTCTCTATGATTTTCTAATCCCTATACATGCATTTTGATCTTCTGTAGAGCTTTTATAATATGATTTTCACATTAAACAGTACATTTAACTTTTTCCAAAAGAATTTAATTTAATACATTGAACAATAACCTGTTCATATATTAAATTTGCACCACCTTTTATTTTTACAGAAAGAAAATTCATCTATTCATATACGACTCTTTATTAATTTTAAATTATTAAACTGAAGAGAAATCGACCCATAATCTTCACCCAACTCCTTTTCTGACGTAAATGTGAAAAATGTAGATTTACAGAGAAGTCAGAAATTTAATTACTGGCGAGGCTGGAAATCAATTCCGCGTGGCCTTGACTTCTCTGATCCTCAATATCTTTTAAGATTATTCCAAAATGTTCTGGCCGTTCATCCCGCGGCCGAGGGGAGAATTATTGAAATACTTTGGGCAGAAGAAGAATGAACGCGTGCAATCAAGGGCCCAACGGAGGGCTCCCGCACTTCACTATTCGGACTTATTCTCTTTCGTTCTCAATTCTCTCTGGCCCTGAATTCTCTTATGATCATGCAGAACTGCGTCCAATATCTTCACTGACTTATCTATATTTCTGTGTATTCCACTCTCTCTCTCTCTCTCTCTCTCTCTCTCTCTCTCTCTCTCTCTCTCAATGTAATTCCTCTTTTCATCTTTCATAAAAATGTATAACTGCATCACCCTGGGGTTAAATTCTTAGGATTCCTGCATATTTTATGTTCCTATTTTATTCCCCTGATCTCTCTCTCTCTCTCTCTCTCTCTCTCTCTCTCTCTCTCTCTCTCTCTCTCTCTCTCTCAATGTAATTCCTCTTTTCATCTTTCATAAAAATGTATAACTGCATCACCCTGGGGTTAAATTCTTAGGATTCCTGCATATTTTATGTTCCTATTTTATTCCCCTGATTCTCTCTCTCTCTCTCTCTCTCTCTCTCTCTCTCTCTCTCTCTCTCTCTCTCTCTCTCTCACTGCAATTTTTTCGATTTCTCCTCCCAACACCTTTTTCCATACAAACCTTTAGCCATGGCAGCATTACAAAAATAACTTTATAAAACCATTGCAATTCAGCTAAAAGACTTGTGCATCACTGAGACGTTTGAACTTCTAGCATTCAAAGGGCATGAAAAGAGCAAGAGGAAAATATTCCCGATATTTAATACAATAAATAAATAGCGACGAAAAATATACAGCAGTAAACAATGAAACAAAGCAGTAGTCCCACTGGACTCCAGCAGCTGAACAACGGAAAAAATAAACTGAAAAAAGATATAAATTGAACGAAATAAATACGATGAATGGATATTCTAAACATGAAATAGAATAGCTGGAGTTAGCGTTTGCTGTACTGAATTATAACGAAAAAAAAAAAATATCAGTAAAGTAGTGAAGATATTTTCTATTCTAAAAGAATAACAGGAAGGGTAATAACAAAAGGTCCATTGATTTAACAAGCGTCAAACATTGGAATCGACACTTATCCTTTGAAATGAAACTGAATGGACTCGAGGATCACAAAATAAACTTGAATCAATTACAATAAGATGTAAAAAAAATATAACAAAATCAATAAAAAATTCGATGTTGCAAGAGTAACTTGAAAAGGCTTTATATTAATACTGAAAAAATGAATGATCTTTAATATCTTTACACAAGAATTTTAGGCTAGAATAATGTTCCTACAATACGACCAACAAGATAGACAAATTCTATCATAAATTTGGTAAGGTGTTTGGGAGAAAATTACTCAAACTGTTGCAATATCTAAAAGAAAAGTGTTTTATTAAACTATAAATCTTATGTGCAATATTAATTTTATTGTTGTTATCGATAATCATTCTAGCAAAAATAATGCTTGACTTTATTTTCTAGTATCAGTCTATATTATGAGGTAATAAATCTTTTCATTCATCTATAACTGAAACTATGAATTTGCAAAGATGACATCTGTGGTCTTAATATGCCTCCTTAATTTCTATTAACTGTCATTTCATCTTGGATCATCAGGATAATTTCCTTCATTATACTCCAAACTGGTGCGATCAAACTATTTACTCTTCAACTTTTTATATTACTGGTGTGACTATTTTGCAAAGGTGTGTAAGAAAGTAAATTTTCCGGGATTGCAGCACCCTAAAAAGGTGAACAAACGAACAGGTTTATCGTCATCATGAGACAATTAACATGTCTTGGTGTAAACTAAGTACATCGGAATTTGTGAGAAACTATGAATAAAGAAAAAAAAAAAAAAATTCGAACTGTGTCTATTCTTATCTTAAGAGTGCTGATTGGTAAGTGCCTTATATATTTCCACTTTGAATTAACAAGTATATTTTCCTAACATTAAATTAATTTATAATTTGTAAGTTCATGCTGAAGATCTCTATACAACTCTTATATATATATATATATATATATATATATATATATATATATATATATATATATGTATATATATATATATACCAGATTTCCTTTTTGATATAAAAATTAGACTCTTGTATTTAATAACTCTTCCTTTTTACTTACTTTTAATTAAAGCTTTTGAGGTTTTTAATTTCCTCTGGAGTTAATTCCCTTTGCAAATATATTTTGAGTTCCAAAACGTTAAGAAGGTTATTAGTATTATATCCTGTATGTTATTATATTCTTACTTATTTTTTAATCCAAGTAACAAAGACGAAGCAATAGTTATAATGGTTATAAGAAGCGACTTCAGAAAACGCTAGATTTCTAAATAATGATATTCCAAGACATGTATGTTAAGGGTGATTTGCAAACTTCCTGGAAATTGTGACAGATTATAATCTCTATAAAAGGATGCAGTGGTCTAACGCAAATAAACACCTGGATACGGAAAAAAAACCTATAGATTAAGTTTGCTAACATTTTTAGGCATTAGTCCCTGAACCAATGTGAAGTTTAGTATATAATATAGAAAAATTTATAAAAACTGCACTAATACCTCTACAGTATAATCAATTGTGATAAATATTACAACCGGTATTATGTAAAGAATGCCTCATTCCTTATCTACCTTGTTTAACCAAGGCTTTTTTTTTATTAAATAAATAAAAAAGAGAATCTATAGGGGATTGAAGAACCCACCTCAATCTGCAGAAATCATTTATGAAAGGATGCAATTATGATAAACAACCTCGCCACTTTAACTACACAAAAGGATCGACAAAATTCGATGAGAAATTTACCATACCACCTGTTGAAAGCGGAGCCAAGAAAGAAACCCTATTAAAACTTTAACGTTTATCCGACAACGAAGAAACTTGATGTGATACATGAAACAAATGTGTTAGTAACCCCCCCCCCCCCTCCCCCCCCACACACGCACGCACATTAAATTAACATAAAATCAAAGACAAAAAGTTAGAAAAATAAATAACTTTCTGGATGGTAAAATATATATCTTATCCTTATATATTTCACCGAAAATATCCCTATTGTAAAATGTAACTAAGTGGTAAGTATAATGGCATGTACAGTAGATTATCTATTGATCTCGCTACTCCTCACTAAATAAAAGGAATATACCACGACCTTCTTGAGACTGTTACTTTCCAACAACAAGCTAGGGAAACCTCTAAGCATATTTAGAATAAAATTGCATCACGGATGTTTACCCTACACCAATGGATTGCGAAGGGCTCTAAATTCAATCATTTTAAATTCACGTCTCTACTTGAAATATTTTGTTGGAATAAGTAACAAACGTATATGTAATAACCTAAAAAGTCTCTTACAACACCTTGCATAATAAACCGAACATCAGATTTTCAACATGCATAAGAATTACAATATCAATCATGCATAAAAAGTACTAAAAAAGTAATTCAATAAATCAGTCAATCGAGAGAGAGAGAGAGAGAGAGAGAGAGAGAGAGAGAGAGAGAGAGAGAGAGAGAGAGAGAGAGATCCCAAAAAGTAACAATTAGAAATTCCCCCTGGAACAAAATAATATTGTGACGGCCGAGAGAGGGATGTGAACTCAAAGGCAGGATGCAATCGACTGAGTTGTTTATTAAGGAACACACTCCTTTATATACAAAACCTCAAGGCAACAGGACATGACATGTTCGAGAGACAGACAATGTTACAGAGCAAAACGGAGACATGATCATTCAGGTTCTTTTTAGTGCGAGGGAAGAGCGCAGATACAAGCATAATATATACAAAATAATTATGTACAATTGTGTGATACACGGTTGGTACATGGCTCCCCCCTAAAAATGACATACTGTACATGTTAAATAGGGCGCCCTGATCTAGAGAGGCGAACTGTAGGCGGGTCATCTGGCAGAAGATAAGCAGGTTTTAGACGATCAATGGAGACCCAGTCTTCTTTGCCCCGAATGTTTAGTAGGAATGCTTTCGGACTGCGTCGGATCACAAGGAAAGGGCCCGTGTAAGGGGGCATTAGTGCTGGCTTGCTGGTGTCATTGCGCAGGAAGACGTGCGTTGCAGAGTGCAAGTCCGTTGGTATGTGATGCTTCGCTGGGGGCTTGTAAGTCTGGCGGCACGGAGTAAATTTTCCCACGACGTGACGTATGCGCTGGAGATCGTCGGAGGAGGTTGTAGAAGGAAAAAATTCGGCAGGGACGACCAACGGGTCGCCATACACCATTTCAGCTGCCGAGACGTTGAGGGCGTCTTTAGGAGTGGTCCTTAGTCCCAGGAGGACCCAGGGAAGCTGAGTAAAACAGTTGCAATCCTTGCAGCGGGACATCAAAGCTGCTTTGAGGGTGCGATGAAAACGTTCAACCATTCCATTGGCAGCGGGGTTGTAGGCCGTTGTCTGATGTAGGGTGATGCCCAGGAGATTCGCTAATGACGTCCACAATTGAGAGGTGAAAGTGGTTCCCCTGTCAGAAGTAATATGCTCAGGGATACAGAATCTTGAAATCCATCCAGAGAGTAAGGCAGATGTACATGAGGCGGACGTTGCAGTTTCCATGGGAATGGCTTCAGGCCAACGAGTGGAGCGGTCGATGACGGTAAACAGGTAACGATGTCCTTGTGATGTGGGTAGGGGTTCTACAACGTCGACGTGAATGTGTGTGAAACGACGCTGAGGTTGAGGAAAGGTGCCCACTCCTGAATCCGTGTGTCGATGTACTTTGGAAGTTTGGCAAGAAGTACAGGCGCGGACCCAATCCTTAGCATCCTTAGAAATGCCGTGCCAAATGAACTTTGCCTTCAGCAGCTGTGCAGTAGAACTGCACGAGGGATGTGAAAGGCCGTGAATGAAATCAAACACCTGTCGGCGCATGGGACCAGGAATCCAAGGTCGCGGTCTACCAGTACTGACGTCACAGAGGAGGGTGGTGTTGGAGTCTTCGAGGGGAAAGTCTTCCCAACGGAGGGACGTGCAGGATGTCCTACAAGCTTGATACTCTGGATCCTGTCGTTGGGCTTCAGCCAGGGCGTTGTAATCCAATCCCAGTTGAACGGCAGCCAACGTGTTTCTTGACAGGGCATCGGCAACGGGATTCATTTTCCCAGGGACGTATTGAAGGGTGCAATTGTATTCAGCCACGGCGGAGAGATGTCGGCGTTGACGGGCGGACCAGGCGTCAGACTGTCGAGTGAAGGCGTGCACCAGAGGCATGTGGTCTGTGCGAATGACGAAGGGTGTACCCTCTAAGAAATGGCGAAAGTGACGGCCAGCCAAGTGCACCGCCAGCAATTCTCGATCGAAGGTAGAATAACCCGATTCTGCCTTGGACAGTTTTCTGCTGAAGAAGGCCAATGGGCGGGGCGAGCCTTTGACCACCTGCTCGAGTACTGCACCAATAGCGACGTCGCTGGCATCGGTGGAGAGAAGGAGAGGGGCGTGTGGGATAGGAAAAGTGAGAGCCCCAGCAGTTGATAGGGCCTTCTTTGCATTGCAGAAGGCTGCTTCTTAAAGGGGACCCCACTTCAGGTCCTTTGGCTTGCCCTTGAGGGAGGCGTAGAGGGGAGCAAGAATGGCGGCAATGGCTGGCAGAAAACGGTGATAATAGTTGATCATGCCCAAGAATTCCTGCAGAGCTTTGACGGTCGAGGGCGCGGGGAAGTTCTGAACGGCTGCTACCTTCTCAGGGAGGGGATGGACTCCTTCAGGAGTGATACGGTGCCCTAAGAACGACACTTCGTTGGCGCCAAAGGTACGCTTGTCGTACTGGACTACAAGGCCGTTTTGTTGCAGGCGGTCGAGCACGATGCGCAGGTGACGGAGGTGTTCCTCTTTTGAAGAAGAGAACACAAGTATGTCGTCCACATAACATACACAGAAAGGGAGGTCCCCTAAGATGCCATCCATGAGACGTTGAAACGTTGCCCCAGCATTACGAAGACCAAAACAGGAGTAATTGAAGGTGTATGTACCAAACGGAGTGGTGATGGCGGTCTTCAGGATGTCCTCTGGGTTCATAGGCACCTGATAATACCCCTTCAGGAGGTCGAGCGTAGAGAAAACCTTTGCTTTTTGCAGGTAGGAGGTCACGTCGGCAATGTTTGGGAGGGGGTAGTGATCCGGTTCTGTTTGCATGTTCAGGCGCCTGTAATCCCCGCACGGACGGAGGGAGCCGTCTTTCTTCAGAACGATGTGTAAGGGTGACGACCATGGGCTGGAGGCCTTTTGGCAAAGGCCCATTTCCTCCATTTCGGCGAATGTCTGTTTGGCGGCTGCCAATCGTTCCGGTCCCAGACGTCTGAATTTTGCGAAGACTGGGGGTCCCGTCGTCTTGATATGGTGATAAATACCGTGCTTGGCAGGAACCGTGGGCGTTTGGCGAAGTTCTGGACGGAAAACTTCCGGGTACGACGTGAGGAGGTGGGCGTAGGCATCCGTGGGTAAGCTGATGTGGAGAGCGAGGTTAGAGGGGGCGGGTTGAAGAGGTGTCGACAAGTACGAGTCTGCGTTGACCAATCGTCGGTGGGCGACATCGACCAGAAGGTGGAAATGAGAGAGGAAATCCGCACCGAGGATTGGCATTGTGACGTCAGCAACGAGAAACTTCCAATTGAATTTACCGTTTCCGAACGATAATGTGAGGTTCTCGTAACCGTAGGTGGGTATCGCAGATCCGTTGGCAGCTACCAAGCGGACGTCGGCAGATGTAGACAGACTACGTTGTGCCTTGAAGAGTTTCCTTGGCAAAAGAGAACGACAAGCAACCGTGTCTACCAAAAATCGCACGCCCGTTCCTGCATCCTGAAAAAAGAAAAGATTAGAAACACGGGAGGCCACCGCCACAAGCGATGGCCTACTTACACGTTTTTTGGCCACTGACAATCCTTGGCACATTTCTTCGCAGTTGCCCCGAATCTGAAGTGGTAGTAGCAAAACTGCGGCGGATGGAAGGTAGTAAGTGGCTGTAGAAGTCGTTCGTTGGGGCGCGAGCGATTGGTGGGTGGTGGGCGGCTTTGTCGCTGCTTCGGCACGTCACGGGGTAGGCGTGTATGTCCTACGGCATTCATGTCAGCTTCGGTTGACGTTGAATAAGCATCCTCTTCTTCAGGGGTGGAGGCGTTGATGGAGGTTTTGAAGTGGCTGTCCATAAGGGCGTCGGCTTTGGTCATCAAGTCCTTTATGGGTAAACTATCGACATCGGGTATGGCAGCGCGTACAGGTTCGGGTAAACGGCTTATCCAAAGGGCACGAAGTAGGTTCACCTCACGAGGAGAGCCGTCTGCGGCAGGTTGAAGGCGAGCGATACTGGTCATTTCCCTGAGGGCAAGCGAAGCCCTTTGGTCCCCCAACGGTTGTTGCGAGAGCTGAAAAAGCTTTGCTATACGGGCGGCTGGCGACGGCGAGTACTGCTGCAGAAGGTATGTTTTGAGGGCGTCATACGCTATTGGGGTGTCTCCTTGTTCACAAAGCCAGTCGGATATTTCTGGGAAGGTGTCCTCGGGTATCGCCGCGAGAACATAATCCGCTTTGTTGGTTGAGCGAGTCACGCCCCTGATACGAAACTGGACTTCCGTGCGTTGAAACCAAGCAAACGCCTCACCCCTGGCAAAGGATGAAAGTTTGAATGGAGCGGCCGCAGCACCAACTGCCGTAGAGTCCTCCATAGTACTAACGATGAAGGGGCGAGGGGGTGGGGGTGGGGGTGGAAGGCGGTGGGAGCGAGTCGACTTCCGGGGTCACCAATGTGACGGCCGAGAGAGGGATGTGAACTCAAAGGCAGGATGCAATCGGCTGAGTTGTTTATTAAGGAACACACTCCTTTATATACAAAACCTCAAGGCAACAGGACATGACATATTCGAGAGACAGACAATGTTACAGAGCAAAACGGAGACATGATCATTCAGGTTCTTTTTAGTGCGAGGGAAGAGCGCAGATACAAGCATAATATATACAAAATAATTATGTACAATTGTGTGATACACGGTTGGTACAATATCAATGCAATTTGCTTGTTAAAAAAGAAAGGAAAAAAAATAATAATAAAAGAACAATCAAAGAAAACTCTACCAATATGTATCTTCATGTTTCGTGAACATAAGAAAATCAAAACACCGTATTCCCTTTTGCTGGTAACATGTTGGAGAATTGGTAATGTTACTCCAGTATGTAAATGTTTTTGTGGTGACTCGAGTTCATCTGATAACCGCCCAATTTCCATAACTCCCGTATTTTCTAAAATTTTTAAACATCTTTTGGCAAAACGTCAAAATACGTTTGCTGAAGGTAATCCTCTGTTCCCTGGTTTGCAATTTGACTTTCGTAAAGGCCTTAGAGCATGTGATGCCCTTCTTACAATCTCCAATGCTGTACAGAAATCCCTTGATTGCGGTCAGGAAGTTCGTATGATTGGCCTTGATTTTAGTGCTGCCTTTGACCGTGTTAATCATGAGGCCCTTGTTTTCAAACTTAAACACTTGGGAGTGTGTGGGTCTTTTCTCAGCATCATATCTGCTGTTCCTCAGGGTAGTGTTCTTGGCCCATTACTTTTCATATTATATAAACATGACATGGAGTTTGGCCAAGAAAACAAGCTCGTTGCATATGCAGATGATGCTACTCTTTTTGCATCAAATTATGGGGCATGAAGTACAATCCTAACACAACTCAAAGTATGATTGCAAGTAGGTCAAGGACAGTTGCTCCTAAACATCCGGATATCAGCAATGAAAATGATTCTTTAACTGTATGACTCTCTTAAAATTTTAGGTGTGATTCTCAACAGCAAGTTTACTTTTGAGAAACACATTAGGTCTGTGTCTTCTTCAATTGCACACAAAAAAATTGGCTTGTTAAGAAACTCATAAGATTTTCGATGATCAATCTATTCTGAAGAAGTTTTAATTCCTTCATTCAACCTTGTTTAGAGCATTGTTCTCCTGTCTGGTCTTCAGCTGCTGATTCTCATCTTGATAAGTCGGACACGAACTTACAGTCTATTAAATTTCTTATTCCTGGTCTAGATATTAATCTCTGGCACCGTAAATCAATTAGTTCGTTATGCATGTTGCATAATATTTTTCATAATTCTGATCGCCCTTTACATTCAGACCTTCCCGGACAATAACACCTTTTACTTAATACTAGGTATGCATTAATTCTAATAGTCGTGCATTCTGATCATCATGAGGTTCAATACTACACAGTATTCTAGAAGGTTTAGTCCAGCTGTTACCAAGTTGTAGAATGATCTTACTAATCGGGTAATTGAATCGGTAGAACTTCAAAATGTTTTTATGTTGAACAGTCAGACAAGTATTTTTATAGTTTATATATGAAAGATCTGTTTTCATGTTATAACTGTTCGTAAAATACCTTATTACTTATATAGTTTATTTATTTCTTCATTTCCTTTCCGGGTTATTTTTCCCTGTTGGAGCCCTTGAGCTTACAGCATCTTGCTTTTCCAGCTGGGGTTGTAGCTTAGCCAGTAATAAAGATAATAATAATAATAATAATAATAATAATAATAATAATAATAATAATAATAATAAATATAATAATAATAATGTGAAACCTAATAATCTTATTCATACATCAGAATAATTACCACAGGGAGATATAAATGGAATTTTTCAAGTCATAGAAGTAAAATCTATTTTTATCAGAATTCATGATCATCGTAACCTAACGTTTATCTCTAGACAATACCGAATGTATATAATCAATATGTATGAATTATGAAACCAGTCACCCAGTTATACTTCATGAAATAATATACATCTGAAGGAACTTTAGGAAAAACAGGGAAAAATTAACACTTTCAAGAATCAGGGAAACAAAATCAAGGAAATTCCCACTCTGGGTACAGGGTAACACAGTAAAGGAAAATAAAACTACTAAATTTAGTTATCCAAGCATTGATGATCTCTAGTAAACGGGTGATGTAGTGGATTGACTACTGTTCCACGGCAGCCTTAATGCTAAGAACAAAGAAACTAGCGTTTAATTTCCAATTAATTAAAATAAAAAGCAGTTGTCTAGAAAATAACGAAGATAAATACAAAACCCCTCTTCGTGGAATCCAGCACTATTCAGTAAAGGAATTTAGCCACATAAGAGGCGGGAGCCTCCCGGCATCACGGAATTCTTGGGAGGAAAAACTGAATTTCTCTTAAACAGCTTTTACTTTACTGTCTTTGGACAAAAAATCCTAACAAGATCTTGGAAGTGCTAGATTGTTTGTTTAACTCACTTCTACTGTAACCCTACTATACATTGTTCTCTATATAACATCCAGTGCCATTATTCCTTGAAATATCCAGAACCCCCCCCTCTCTCTCTCTCTCTCTCTCTCTCTCCTCTCTCTCTCTCTCTCTCTCTCTCTCTCTCTCTCTCTCTCTCTCTCAATTAGTGGTGCTTATTCTAAAATCCTGTTAAAAATATCTCTCATTTTTTTGCGTAAATAAAAATCTTGAATTAAAACCAAAAAGACAAAAAAAATGTGAAGAAACTCGTATACAGTGCTCCAAAAAATAACAAGGCTAAAAAAGACAAGAATATATGAACTGTCTTGATATTTCGCACTGTACAAGAAACAAAGTTGCAATCCTGTCGAGTGCACAACGTTAAAAGCTACACACCTTTTCCTAGAATAAAAAGCTCTCCATTTCCATGGAAACCTTTACAGAATTCTATCGGTATATTACAAAATGACTTTACAGATACTGGCATGAATATCTTATGATGACAACTTGGCTCAAAATTTGAATTAAACTAATAAGTCTGTTTAACTGAATGAATGTAAATCAAAATAATATTAAAAGATTAACTTTCTTTTAACTTTATTTTTCTTACAAAGACATGTAAAATAAGAATTCTATATACTTAGATATTTATGTACATATCTCTTCCCTT
>NC_090726.1:144912729-144922729 GCF_036898095.1 Palaemon carinicauda | reverse complement strand
TGTTCAACTAAATGTTCCAACTCAAAGCATCAAAATTTGAATAACATTTGGGCCATGATGAAAACAAAATTCTATTACGCCACCAGTGCCCCTCCCTTAAAATTAAAAAAGAAAAGAAAAGAAAAAAAATCTTACCAACTGACGCAAAATTTGAAGAATGAACTAGTTTTCAAGTTTTTGCCAATATTCCCCCGACATGAGCTCTCGCACACCAGGTCAAGAAACTTCATCTGTCGAACAGCTTCATTAGGATTAATATTTCTAGCAGACATTATTAAGGAAAATTCTACCAAAAACTGATTATATTTATATTTTCAATGTTATCCCATTTTCTTGCTTTAATTTCTTTGTTTAGTTTTCAGTGTTATTCCATCTTCTTGCTTTCATGATATGAATGATATTAACATCAATTAACTATTATCAGCATGCTTAAACCTAAACTGAATTTCCCTTTGCCTGATAATTGAGAATTGTTGCTAATCCAGAAGTAAGTTAATGTTGTTGCTTCAAGCTCAAGTTGGTGATGAATACAATTAAGTCCATCCCAAAGATGAGAGAAACGAGGTCGCAAATGAGAGAGAGAGAGAGAGAGAGAGAGAGAGAGAGAGAGAGAGAGAGAGACTATTACTTCACAAACATCCAAATCTAGACAATTATTTGAAGAGTAACAATGTATTTTTCTTGTCAATGATATCAAAGGCAAGTGAAACAAAAATATAAAAACTTAAAAATGGGAGCAAAACGATGAAGATATTGACAGCACGGAAGTGGTGGAAGGGTTAGCAGAGAGAAAATAGGTTACCTGGTTATGATAACGGAGATAACGAGAACAAAGAACTGGGCGAATCTGGGTCAATTGATGAGACGTAGACAGGATGTTTGGTGTGATTACTTAGACGCCTCATTTCTATCTTATGGGCATGACGATTTGAAATGCTTGCAAAACTGTACATAACGTGAATTTCTAGAATTGTATAAGTTTTATTTACGTCAATTTGGATCCTTTATGTCCTACATAAATACTCTCTTGTATACACCCTTCTCCTCTACATGAATGGCCTCCTTCGTATCCCTCTCTTCTCAACCGCCACTACAGCGCTGGTGATTGTCCCCTAGATAGGGACCTCTTTCTTTTATTCTCAACCTCCTCCTGAGGCACGTTCTCAACCTAGTTTCATTCTGACGAAAGTTATTAATGTGGAGCCTCACAACACATGTGACTTGGAAAGAAGAAAAGAAAAAAAAAACTGGGACAATTCACAGCTAAAAAAATTAATACTCTTCCTTTCCTTTTGTCAAAACTTTTCATTTTACTTAACTTTCCTTTTGTCAAAAACTTCCCATTATACTTGAGAGATCAAAATACTAAAGGCAAATATCATAAGACCCTTTTTAATCAACGAATAATGCAACACAGGAAAATCCTCTTCACGTTCAACTAAGAACCACAAATTAATTAAAAACTCCCATAAATATAATTCTTTTCGAATATGGCCAAAGATTATCCTAACTATAGTCTAGATAATGAAAACCTTTAAATCCAATCTTTAGCAAGTCTTGCAGATTGCTATAACTAAATTTGACCCACATTTTAACTAGAATATTGTTACTAATATATAACTCACTTCATAGCGACTCATTGCCGTAACTAAAACGTCCGTAGTGCTGCTCTGTGTATGTTTCTTTTGCATTTACGGGAAAAACTTCTCCCAATCAACTTTTCATGAATATATTTAATCAAAACCGCATATTCACTATAAACATTAGGATTTAGCCAAATTTCAAAAATATGTTATCGTTTATTCACAACATGACCTGTTAAATACTAAACAAGTACAGAATTACAAGAATTCGCCACTACTATTTATATTTCATTGAGACTAATACTTACTTCACCGAACCTCCGTTATCAGAGGAATTGCCATCATAAACCTATATCTGTAATTTTGCACGTCGCTCTGATTTCACATGAATTCAAGTTGTATCCAACAACATACCTAACGAGAGACCAAGAACAAGCAACCGAACAGACATTCAGGGCATAGCACATATTTTGTACTAATTCACAAGATAACGCTTGATCCACTCGATGAAACAACAAATTCTAAGTAATTTACATTCGAATCAATGTCAACTTCCTAGATCTGTAAAACATACATACTGTATAACAAACTAAGACTAATCAACTAAATGTAGAATGTTTCTTTTAATAAATTATAATATATTCTGGCATTGCATCAACAGAAATTATTATTTCACTCATAAAATACGCCGTCATGTCCTTTCAATTATGAACGTTAGTTTAATTCCATATCTCTTCCCTCGGTTATGAAAATCAAAGGGGTTAACGCATTAATATAAACTTAGATGATGGTAACTTGATTATCCTGAATGTTACAACTGAAGCATTTTGTTTGAAAAAATAAAAAAAATATTCATACAAGAAAATTAATGAATGCGCATAGAAATGATGTGTCTTTTTTTTAGGTAGCAGTATCCGTTATTACATATATACGAGTTAACAAAATATGTTTAACACATATAAACCTAAGCTCGGGGTTGAGGCCAGCCACTATAGGTCTTAATGTGACGCCTAAGAGAGAGAGAGAGAGAGAGAGAGAGAGAGAGAACAGGCTCATATACTCAAACACATGCTGTACGTCCCTAGTATCAGAACTTCAGTTCACAATTCTAGCCTTAGATATTTAGCGTCGCTTCATAATGTGAGATAAGCATAACTTTTTTTTTTTTTTTAAATTGCAGCCCGGAACTTGATGAAAAACAACAATTGCCTTTTTTGTGCTATGAGAGGGACTGAGGGTGAAAAAACCTATGCAAAGGAGGCTTCCATTTCTTTCGCCTTCAATATACTGTTTCACAAATTTCCCCTAAAATCTTATCAAAGTAGAAGTTTTTTTCTCTTACGTCTAGATGCAGGAGACACTAACCCTTTCCGTTTTCATATTCAGGAGCATCTCTGGCTTCATTGGAAGTACACTCAGTGTGATTAAGTTTCTATATATATATATATATATATATATATATGTATATATATATATATATATATATATTATATATATATATATATATATATATATATATAACCGGATTCGTAAATGGCTTTCATTTTCACGTCGGGTCGTGATAAATTTTTTTAAATGTTTAAATAAATAATTACTCAAGATTAATAATAGATTCATCAATTCTATCGCTGCAAAAGGGAAGAATTTTAATTAGACCACCTAATCACTAATTACATTACCCTCAGTTCGATATTGATCGAAGTTGCACAAAATTTTATGCGGCACACGACAGATAATAACGGAATTCACACAGACCCCTATAGATATTTGCAAAAACAGTATCTGGACCATAAAGTTAATTTTCTATCAAAAAACTATTCATCTCGTATAAGAGAAACATTACTTAAAAGATAAACTAATAAATGCTTTAAAGATACATTTTTATTAAATGATAAAAGTAAATAAATCGACATGGTCTTCGTACTCAACATAGGGCACGGTGCTCTTACTTAAGAAAAATAAAGCACTTGAATATTAACCAAATTGAAAATCATTTAAAAGTTTATGAAACTAAAGACTTCAATATTCCTTTTCACTCAATTTTTTTTTAAATTGAACGACCTGACAATACAAACGGAAGAGCTGAAAATTTTTAGATTCAAATAAGCATATTTCGTTTTTATCGAAAACTATATTTTTCAAAAATTAATTACAAAGGCCTCGTTATTCTTATTTCAAATAATGTATTTCCTTTTTTTACAAGACTAATTACAACTTACATGTCACTCATGCTCGTGGTGTTTCTTAACATTAAGAATAACATGTACCGATAATAATAATAATAATAATAATAATAATAATAATAATAATAATAACAATAATAATAATAACAATAATAATAATAATTATTATTATTATTATAATAAACAGCGACTCGCAAACATCAGACTTGGTTCTCCAAGGTACTCCTAGGTTAATCTCGAACTAGTAATGCAATCAATAGCAAAGGAGAAGGATCACAATGATTCTCCTATTCACAGCAAAATAAACAGGACAAAGACGAGAACATGTTGTTAAAATGAAATTTCTCACTGAAAAGAAAACAAAATCTTTCGGGCACATAATTATTATATATCTACTTCACGGAAAAGATATTATAATAAATCGTGTTTAATCAAAAAAATAAAAACTGGTTCAACCCGATGTGTATTGTCACAGAGTTTTAAAAATATTTCCAGATAGTAAATAAGGAAACAAAGATTAGAACAACCAAACAAGCCTTGAGCTAAGGCCTACTTGTACAGTAGCATCGATATAACTGCAATACTACGGAAAAGGCATAATTGGATCCCACACACCTGACGTCATTCCCAATATACTTGTCGAACCTTAGGGGAAAAATAATTGCCTGAAAAAAAGGAAGCTCTAATATCCAACAAATCTTGATTAATTTTCTAGTTGTTTGTTTTTATCTTTCACTGCAGGAACCTCCCCAGCCATTAACTCTCTCTCTCTCTCTCTCTCTCTCTCTCTCTCTCTCTCTCTCTCTCTCTCTCTCTCAACTAGCATGGTCAAACATTCATAAACGACAAAATGCCTATTGTGAAAAAATCATAAAAGAGAGAGAAAGGAATAACAGATGAATCGCAAATAACAATGAAAAAATAAATGAACTGAAAAATAAACAATCATAGGTGAAAAAGAAGGACAATACGAGCTACTAGAATATTTTAACAGAACGTAGTTGCTGATACACTGCAAACTGCGGGGCCGCAATCGTTCTTCAGGCCCCACAAATACAAAGTTAATCATGGAGCAGCAGGCCGGTGTGAAATTGGCTAATCAATCGAGTCTTGAGCTTTGCTCGAGGTCGCCCTCAAACCCAAAGACTACCCCAGTTAGTGGTCAGGTCTAGATCTCTGTAAAGAATAGCAGCACATTCTTTTTGGATCAACGGGTTGAGAATAAGCGTAACAGAAATAGCCTCGTGAGAAAACTGCATTCTCATTTTTTTTAGAAAACGGAAAAGTATTACAAGTAAATATTAAAACGCCAAAAGTAACAAAATTCTATAACTTACTATAGTCATGGGTAGTGCCATAGCCTCTGTACCATGGTCTTCCACTGTCTTGGGTTAGAGTTCTCTTGCTTGAGGGTACACTCGGGCACACTATTCTATCTTATTTCTCTTCCTCTTGTCTTGTTAAAAGTTCTTATTGTATATATAGGAAATATTTACTTTAATGTTGCTACTGCTTTCAAAATATTTTAGTTTGTCCTTTTCTTTCCTCAATGGGCTATTTTTCCTGTTGGGGCCCCTGGGCTTATAGCATCATGCTTTTCCAACTAGAGATGTAGCTTAGCAAGTAATAATAATAATAAAAATAATAATATTAAAAATAGAAAACCGGACAGCACACGCCTAACCTCACTAAAAAAAAAAAGGAAAAAAAAAAGGGTCAAGAGTTGCTCACCAATTGAACTGCAGTCAGTTTCACTAGGAACACCCAATCCATGATTAAGATTGATGATGACGATGATGATGATTACTAGTTGGAAAAGCAGGATGCTACAAGACCTAGAGCTCCAACAAGGAAAATAGCCAAGCAAGGATAGGAAATGAGGAAATAAATACACTATATGAGAAGTAATGAATAAAATTAAAAAATATATATATCTTAGGATTACTTACAACTTTAAAATAGATCTGTCATATATAAACTAGGAAGTAAGAGTTATGTACACCTATTCAACATAAAAAAACATTCGCTGCAAGTTTGAACTCTAAAAATTCCATCGATTCAACTATCTCATTAGGAAGACCATTCCACTATCTGGTCACATCTGGAATAAAACTCCTAGAATACTTTGCAGTGATGAGCCTTATGATGGAGAAGGGAATACTGCTTAAATCAACTGTATACCTAGTACTACATTCAGGATGATACAGTCTCATATGAATGTTTACAATTGTAAAAAGATCGAATGCAACATGTAACGATTGAATTCTGATACACATGGAAAACACATTGGCTATCTAAAAGCCCTGAAAATACAGCCTTGCTTGTCATTATTGCACTCAGCACCTTCATTATACATTATTGCACTCAGCACGTACATTATACATTATACACACATTTTGCACCCTCTGGGCATATGGTTTCAAGATGAAGAAATTATATGTACCCACTTACAGAGAAACGACCTCTATCAGGTCTAACATCATTGGTAATGTTCTCTCATCCTCATCGTGTATGTATTCTCTCTCTCTCTCCTCTCTCCTCTCTCTCTCTCTCTCTCTCTCTCTCTCTCTCTCTCTCTCTCTCTCTCTCTCTCGTTGACCTTAATATTTTAAAATATAAACACAAATTGTTCTTCCAACATCTCTAATCTCTTACAAAAAGTTACACTTTCTTTAGCCCTACCTACAGAGGGGACGTTAATTATTATTAATCTTATTGCCTGATGACTTTACCCACAAAAACTTAAAATTATCGAAGTACGCTCGCAAACAAAATTCTCTCCGAAAACATTGGCTTTGAACTTTTAACACCCTAAATGAGTTTACGTCAGTTGAAATTAAAATACTTGGATTGGGTACCACTGTGTTAAATGAGGATATAACTTATGTGGTTATTTGTCATCGATTTTTACTTTTATCTACCATGGAAACAGAAAAATAGAAAATAAAGTTTTGAGAAGTAAGATGGACTAGGTCCTTCATGATAAAAGGTAAGACATTTGATAGAGTATAATATGGTGACCGATATAAAAATTGGTTAACCGTAATTCCTTTTAGAAAATTTTTTTCTTGATGCCATGAACTAGAACATCATTTAATAAATATCCACAGTTTTATCATTGATATGTCTTGATTATCAATGTCTACTTTACGGAAGCTTCAAAAAGACTGAAATAATTACAAATCGTTCCCTCAAAATACGTCATGTACTAAGTTCTATCCTGTTCCAGGATTAAGGAATGTGACGCCAAGAAAATGAAAACCGACACAATTTCATTGATTGTATTTCTTTTCCAAATTCAGAAATATTGGAACAAGATAGAAAAAAAAAGATCGGCTTCCCGAAGAATAAAAGAAGTAACTAGATAAATCTAATGAGAATTAATTACATGATAATAAAGAGAGATTTGAAAGGGAAAAAATTCTCCAACTTCGGGCCATACGCTAACATTAACTCTTTAGATTTCTAGAATAAGAAATAAATTCAACTAACTCAGGAAATGCCAGAACACTACCAGATGATCTTTTTTAAAGGTTTCCACAATATCTCCAGTTGTTCAGCAATATGTGTACATGTTTTTTCTCCTCTAAATGCAAACTACCGTGTCATATGTGGCTCACACAATAAAGCTGAAAAAAATTCCTTAAATACAAATTTCAGCCTAAATCCTCAAGAAATTCAGTCTAGACTCTTAACCAAATATTTGAGCAGTAATCCTTAGGCCATATTTGTATGTGTACAGTGTAAATTAAAATCTAGCTAGACCTGGTTTCCTTTATTGAGACTAACCTGAAGTGTGTACACAAGGCCATGATTTGCTCTCCCTGGAGCTTCCATAGATTGATAGCAGATTACACCTAGCGGGGTTGCTCTACCGTTAGTGTACACTGCAGTGTGTTTTAACAAATAAGTCTCGGACAGACTTTGAGAGACTCAGTGGTGAGATGACACGGTCCAGGCACCTAGGTGCTGAGGCTACCATATTAGTTATGATGTTGAAAAAATAGAAATAGAAACTAATTTCGTATGATTTCTGATTCAGAATTATTTGCTGTCTTTGCTATTTATTTTTTTACAGCAATTACTTTTTTTCCTTAATTGCGGCACTGCATCAACGAAACATTCCAGAGTTCTGCAAACTTTCATATTGCTGTATAAATGACATTGTCTGATCACTATCCCATTTCTATCTTTTATTGGACGTCATTTTGCTCACGCTGTACTGCATTTCTCTGCCTGGATCGATAAAAAATGTATTTAGTTCAACCAACAGATCTAGAACAGTCATAGCACGTGCTGTTTACCTCGTGCAACAGTAGCTAAACCACAACAAATCGAAGATTCCGTCTAGCTAGAGTAATGAGATAAAATCTACCTAGATCAAATCTAACTTACATATGTGGAGTACACGTACCTTTAAAGAGTCAGCCATTGAAATCAAGCCTCCTAAACGCCAGGAAGGGGGAAAATCAGAGGCTTGTTCCACAAAGAAGGAAAAATATTGTAAAAAGAACCTTCAACTAAGAACCGTAAAGATTTCAGTCTCAACCTATGAAATTTTCAGTTTCAAACTAAATATTTCAGACTGACGATAAAAATTTTTCCCATGCAAAATTTCCCTCTCCCCTAAATGCAATTATTCACGTCTCAATAATGTGGCAGGTAAACATCACTGTTTGTTGGCCAAAAGGTTGATCAAAACACCACCTACCCATTGAGATACTACCACTATGGAATTAAAGGATCCTTTAAGAACAGAGAATTTTATATTAGTACGCATTCTCCTCTTTCCTCTCACACCTAACATCACTAAAATAAGATGCAGGATGCCAGATAACTTTAAATGAACAATCAAAATCACTAAAATAAAACACCTTTAACATTTACTAATATGGGTAGCTGTTACTGCTGATGATAGATTGACAGGCCGTCTTGGGTCGAGCTATTGAAAATATTCAGTGGATTTTCCCTAAAACATGGTAAGGGTAGATAATCTTTATTTGTTTCAATCAAATCTATGCCATAGCCTTTCTATCATGGCCTTCCAATGTATTGGGCTACAGTTCTCTTGTTGGAGGGTACACTCAAGCATACGTTTTCATTAGTTTCCTCTTCCACTTGTTTTCATCAAACTGTGAATTATAAAAGTTTAATAAGAGGCCAAAGATGTCAGGTAGTTTATCAAGAGGTTTCATTTCTATATAACTTTATCTTCATCTTAGATTTCCATTACCAAAACCACGTTTTCATTTCATTATTTCTCGTTTATAGTCTATTCTTTACTCATCTTTTTCCTTTTACGTACTGAGCTACTTTTCCTATTAGGGCTATAGTGTGGGTAGCCTTTTCAACTTGGCATGCAACTTGGCTATTATTATTACCACTATATACTACTACTAATAGTACTATTACTATTACTGTTAAATTTACTTGTCTCCAACACAAGCGAACTGATCGTTCAAGTACTAGTTATTCCTCTTAAATACCAAAGCATTCTTTTTACATTCAAGTATATGTTAGAGGTGGAATACCAAGCAACTGGTAGTTGTTTTGTTTTTTACTGACGTCTTCAAAGTTGAAAAACAAATAACATTCATCTAAGTATCCTATTCGCAACTGGTGTAGTACTTCGATATAAGTATATAAGAGTAAATTTTTCTTTATGACTTAGATATAAAAAAAAAAAAAAAAAAAAAAAAAAAACCTGCGGGAATAATGCAATCTTAACGGAGTAGCAATTGAACCAGGAATGTATCATTGCGAGAAAAGTAAGATGACGAATTGGACACTCCGATTGATCATGCACCCACTGACGTAATGAAAAAATACCTCACTTAGTATCTAAATATAAGATTCATTCCCTGAATTATAAGTTACCATACCACCCTAAAAATAATCCTCATATTTATCTCAATGTTTAATTCACTCTCCAGTACTTTTCACATCAATTTACATTTGATGCAAACACTGGGTTCCCCTTCAAGACTTCAGCACTTTATTGTTTTAATTGGGTACAAAAAAATGCCGAAATTTGTGACTATTCCCCGGCGTGGGTGAAAGCATCCCATATCTCATCTTAATGATCTCGTTAGATTCTAGCTGACTGAGCACAGCGACATTAGACTTAGTGTATTTAGACTTGGTGTATTTAGTGTGTCAACAATTAAAAACTTTAAAGCAAAAAGGGAGGCACTTCCCATTATTCCAGCGGTAAAGTACCACCCTGTCAGTAAC
>NC_090726.1:144880229-144902729 GCF_036898095.1 Palaemon carinicauda | reverse complement strand
AAACCTTCTCCCCTGAGCAGTAGTTGCACACCTCAGCTGCAACATTGCTTGAGAACTGCATAATACCGCCCGCAAACACACCTTCATCAGGTGATAATGCAACGTTCGGAGACATTAATTACGGTGCACACTAAACGGGATATAGCTTGACGGATACCCTCCAAAGAAATAAACTTCTATGAGACAGAGAGAGAGAGAGAGAGAGAGAGAGAGAGAGAGAGAGAGAGAGAGAGAGAGAGAGAGAGAGAGAGAGAGAGAGAGTACTTTGACTTTAAATATTTCAACAGGATGAAACTAAGAAGGAAAATCCGCGAGATTCTCCCTGATGAAATAAACCAGGAGGCGGTCTACAATGTTCTTGTCTAGATAAGTCCAGATGCGAACAAGTAAGAGAAAGATATCGATTAAATATAACTTTTAAACCTAAATACTCCACAATTTCTCCACAAAGGTCTGAATCATTTTAAATAAATGTAATTGCGAAATCTTTTAATTGAATGCAAATTACACTTCCCCGAGTAGCTTAAAATTCTGAAATCCCTTCAAAAACCTTTTTCAATTATAAGCTTATTAAAACCTGCAAATTTCCAGTAACGTTTTAAAACACACTTTACATATTTACCATCTTACTGTCAAGAACAATACAGATTATATAATTTTTCAGAGGTAACCAACAATGCCGTTAATTGCATGGAAAAAATCCCAGGTTACAATTCGCCATCCATTTCATATATTCTTTTACATTGTAAAAAAAAAAAAAAAAAAAAATGAAAGAAGGAATTTTGTAACTTCTCGTTAGTGGAGAGGTTAACATTTCTATGGAACGTGTTGCAATTACGAGAAATGGAAAACTTTAAAGAAATAATGTCCGGCAGAAGCTTTGGTTATTTCTTTTATTATGAGTAAAAATCAACAAAATATTGTATGCACAATTACATTCCTCCAAATTCTTATACAATAACGACTACATGTATTTTGAAAGGCTGGTGATATAGAAGCAGCGGGAAGATAAGGCACTTAAAGATATCACCTTTTTTTCTCTCTCCAAACCACGTTGACAGTTTGTTTCATTTTACCAAGTTTGACTGACTTTGTATATAAACGAAAAAATAAATATGTTACTTTCACTAATACGACCGTTACTGTAACATTTAAATGTTCCCGAATGAATCAGTGATAAACTAATCTAAAATAAAATGCAGAACACATTATTTCCTCACCTAAACGCAATTTCCAATACGATAGAGTGGCCTCACGCATGGTTGATATATTGATCCCAGGATATATATAGTATATATATATATATATATATATATATATATATATATATATATATATATATATATATATATATATATATATATATATATATATATTTAAATATATATATATATATATATATATATTTTAAATATATATATATATATATATATATATATATATATATATATATATACACGTATATATATATATATATATATATAATATATATATGTATATATACATTATATATAATACGTTTGTTTAAGGTTATTATTATTCTTAAACTTCTCTTCTAGTATATTTCCTTATTTCTTTTCTTCACGGAGCTATTTTCCTTGTTGGAGCCCTTGGGCTTATAGCATCCTGTTTTTCCAACTGGGGTTGTAGCTGAGCAAGTAGTAGTAGTAGTAGTAATAATAATAATAATAATAATAATAATAATGTGTGTATGTATGCAAGTACATAAATCCAAATACACATAGATATAAATGTTTGTGGAGAACGCTGGCAAAGAGAACACGAACCATTGCACTTATAGCAAAGCAAGACTCCCCCCCCCCAAAAAAAAAATAAAGCTTCTGTTCTCGTTCGCATAAAATTTCACCTTACTGGGTCAACGAGAATTTAAACTCGGCAAAGGGAACGAAGTTGTTCATTAGTATAATTAGTTTTGGAATAACTTCTCTTTACCCTTTCAAAAGATCCAGGAAACTTCGGGTTTCATAAACAAAAAGTTCCTTAATAAACCACTAAGAAATTTCCAACACACAACAGATATTCCGATTATGACTGTGGAAGAAAATACCTTTTTCCAGTTATAAACATTTAGAAGATTGATTTACGAAACAGATCTAAAGTAACATGTCGTATTTAGTACCATTAACGTTAGGTTTGAAATGCTTTCAAATTTAGTGCATACATAGTATACATGGCCAGTATATTTTTGTCATAAAACTTCATGTACCACTTTAAGGCATAAACAAAGCATCTGGACCAAATGGCTTTAACGGGAAAAATAGCTAAGCTATTTTGTGTTCTAGAAATATACAGCAAAGTCACAGTAAATATATATATATATATATATATATATATATATATATATATATATATATATATATATATATATATAGAGTGATGTTTGGTGAAATGTCTGGTAGAGTGTCTGGGATTGAAAGGGGAAGAGCGAGAGAGGGTGTGGCGTTATTGCTGAGTGAATGGATGACAGGTAAAGTAGTGGAATGGAAGGAGATATCATCTAGGTTGATGTGGGCAAGGGTTAGGTTGGGTAGGGAATGTTGGGCGTTTGTCAGTGCGTATGGGCCAGGTAGTGAGAAAAGTGAAGAAGAGCGGAATGAGTTCTGGAATGAATTAACTAGGTGTGTAGAAGGACTGGGTAGAAGGAATTATGTAGTTGTCATGGGTGACTTAAATGCTAGAGTGGGCGCTGGAGAGATAGAAGGTGTCATTGGGAAGTATGGCGTACCAGGTGAAAATGAAAGTGGTGAGAGACTGGTAGATATGTGTGTTGAACAAGATATGGTAATAAGTGCTAGCTTTTTTAAAAGAAAGATAAAAATAAGTATACATGGGTAAGAGTGGCAAATGGAAGAGTAGTAGAAAGGGCATTAATGGATTATGTGTTGATAACTAAAAGAATGTTGGAAGATTGAAAGACGTGCACGTGTTTAGGGGTATGGCTAACGGTATGTCTGATCATTTTTTGGTGGAAGGAAAATTAGTTGTAGCAAAAGAGTGGGGGAATAGAGTAGGTGGATGTAAAAGGGAGCTAGTGAGGGTTGAAGAGCTAATAAAACCGGGGGTAAAAAGTAAATATCAGGAAAGGTTGAAAATGGCATATGACGAGGTGAGAGTAAGAGAAACTGGTAATTTAGAGGAGGAGTGGAAGTTAGCAAAAGAAATTTTGTTGGGATTACAAGTGATGTATGTGGCAAGAAGGTTGTTGGAGGCAGCATGAGGAAGGGCAGTGAATGGTGGAATGAAGGAGTGAAGGTAAAAGTGGAAGAGAAAAAGAGGGCTTTTGAAGAATGGCTGCAGAATAATAGTATAGAGAAGTATGAAAAATATAGAGAGAAAAATGTGGAAGTAAAGCGCAAGGTACGTGAGGCAAAGAGGGCAGCTGACCTGAGGTGGGGTCAGGGATTGGGTCAGTCATATGAAGAGAATAAGAAGAAGTTTTGGAAAGAAGAGAAGAGAGTAAGGAAGGCTGGCGCAAGAACTGAAGAGACAGTGAAAGATGGAAATGGAAGGTTGTTAAAAGGAGAGGAGGCAAGGAAAAGGTGGGCGGAATATTTTGAAAGTTTGCTGAATGTTGAGGATAATAGGGAGGCAGATATAATTGCTGTTCCAGGTGTTGAGGTGCCAGTGATGGGAGATGAGAATGAGAGAGAGATTACACTAGAGGAAGTGAGGAGAGCACTAGATGAAACGAGAGTAGGAAAAGCATCTGGTATGGATGGTGTGAGAGCTGAGATGTTGAAGGAAGGGGGTGTGACTGTACTTGAATGGTTAGTGAGATTGTTTAATATGTGTTTTGTGTTGTCAATGGTACCAGTAGATTGGGTTTGTGCATGTATTGTACCACTATATAAGGGTAAGGGAGATGTGCATGAGTGTTATAATTCAAGAGGTATTAGTTTTGTTGAGTCTAGTTGGAAAAGTGTATGGTAGAGTAATGATTAATAGGATTAAGGATAAAACAGAGAATGCAATCTTGGAAGTACAGGGTGGTTTTAGAAGAGGTAGGGGTTGTATGAATCAGATTTTTACAGTTAGGCAGACATGCGAGAAATATTTAGCAAAAGGTAAGGAGGTGTATGTTGCGTTTATGGATCTGGAGAAAGCATATGATAGAGTTGATAGGGAAGCAATGTGGAATGTGATGAGGTTATATGGAGTTGGTGGAAGGTTGTTGCAAGCAGTGAAAAGTTTCTGCAAAGGTAGTAAAGCATGTGTTAGAATAGGAAATGAAGTGAGTGATTGGTTTCCGGTGAGAGTGGGGCTGAGACAGGGATGTGTGATGTCGCCGTGGTTGTTTAACTTGTATGTTGATGGAGTGGTGAGAGAGGTGAATGCTCGAGTACTTGGACGAGGATTAAAACTGGTAGGCGAGAATGACCATGAATGGGAGGTAAATCAGTTGTTGTTTGCGGATGATACTGTACTGGTAGCAGACACAGAAGAGAAGCTTGACCGACTAGTGACAGAATTTGGAAGGGTGTGTGAGAGAAGGAAGTTGAGAGTTAATGTGGGTAAGAGTACAGTTATGAGATGTACGAGAAGGGAAGGTGGTGCAAGGTTGAATGTCATGTTGAATGGAGAGTTACTTGAGGAGGGGGATCAGTTTAAGTATTTGGGGTCTGTTGTTGCAGCAAATGGGGGAGTGGAAGCAGATGTACGTCAGAGAGTGAATGAAGGTTGCAAAGTGTTGGGGGCAGTTAAGGGAGTAGTAAAAAATAGAGGGTTGGGCATGAATGTAAAGAGAGTTCTATATGAGAAAGTGATTGTACCAACTGTGATGTATGGATCGGAGTTGTGGGGAATGAAAGTGATGGAGAGACAGAAATTGAATGTGTTTGAGATGAAGTGTCTAAGGAGTATGGCTGGTGTATCTCGAGTAGATAGGGTTAGGAACGAAGTGGTGAGGGAGAGAACGGGTGTAAGAAATGAGTTAGCGGCTAGAGTGGATGTGAATGTGTTGAGGTGGTTTGGCCATGTTGAGAGAATGGAAAATGGTTGTTTGCTAAAGAAGGTGATGAATGCAAGAGTTGATGGGAGAAGTAAAAGAGGAAGGCCAAGGTTTGGGTGGATGGATGGTGTGAAGAAAGCTCTGGGTGATAGGAGGATAGATGTGAGAGAGGCAAAAGAGCGTGCAAGAAATAGGAATGAATGGCGAGCAATTGTGACACAGTTCCGGTAGGCCCTGCTGCTTCCTCCGGTGCCTTAGATGACCGCGGAGGTAGCAGCAGTAGGGGATTCAGCATTATGAAGCTTCATCTGTGGTGGATAATGTGGGAGGTTGGGCTGTGGCACCCTAGCAGTACCAGCTGAACTCGGTTGAGTCCCTGGTTAGGCTGAAGGAACGTAGAGAGTAGAGGTCCCCTTTTTATTTGTTTCTTTGTTGATGTCGGCTACCCCCCAAAATTGGGGGAAGTGCCTTTGGTATATGGATGGATATATATATATATATATATATATATATATATATATATATATATATATATATATATATATATATATATATCATTGCAACAGCTTTATCTGAATAAACATTACTTAAGAAAGAAATGCAGTGAATTCTTTTCCAAGAAAATGTGACACATACATATAATGAAAGAATAATGTTAAATCCTATCTGGATCTCCACAAAACCAGCGATCTGGGTTGTCTAGAATATTTTTCCGAGTCCCCTAGACTAAAGGACAATTTGCTAAGATTTTGCTGGAAATGGTAGGTACCAGAAAGTGAATCGTCACAGGAAGTCTGTTTACGAGCAAAGGCAATATGAAACCGGTCTGCTTTGTCTTTAGATATAGCAAATTTTATCTATCATAACCTTAAAAGAGTGAAACATATGTACTGGTTCCAAATGTGAAGAATACAAATGAAAAGAAAAGAAAAGAAATGGGCCCCAGATACTTCTAATAGATGTTTGTATCTATATATTATGTATGCATGTGTGTGTATATATATACAGTGTATATATATATATATATATATATATATATATATATATGTATATATATATGTATATATATACATTGTATATATATACATATATATATATATATATATATATATATATATATATATATATATATATATATATATATATATAATCTAATGTGTGAAAGAAAATTTTACAAATAGGATTTAGTAGAAAGAACCAAAAACCAGAGGTTATGTGGTTCCCATTAATACAATGCTCATTATATCCTCTCGCATATACCTGGTTTCTCTCCAAGACTAAATTTGTCCTGTGAATGCATAAGAATCGGTCGAATATCAAAATCACGATGGAACGAAGAAGCCTTTCAGTCCTTAACGTCCCCTCATCAGTTAAATCTCTCACGCTGAAGAAAAGAACATAAAAATAATGTTTTTCGTTTCATTCTCCTTTAGACGTTAAAGACTCAATCCTAGAGAAAAAAATCATCTTGGCCCAGACGTGTTCATCAGGTAAATTCTCCCCATAAAATAAGAAAAATGGAAAGGGGAAAAAATCACCCGTTCATTAACGTCGACTGTCTGCAAACTTTGCACCGATGCCTCGACTGATATGTGTCTAGGGCATGGCTAATCTTGGATTCCTCTTCAATTCAGTACCGTTGGAAGGAGAGAGATGATGAGCGCACTCTCTCTCTCTCTCTCTCTCTCTCTCTCTCTCTCTCTCTCTCTCTCTCTCTCTCTCTCTCTCTCTCTCTCCTCTCTCCTCAATTTTCATGTTAAGGATCTGGCACATTATGCAGTTTCAACCTCTGGGTAACGACTATTGTGAATACGCATTATCCGTAACTAATTACACAAATCATCAATGACATTTCAAAGAATACTTATTAAATGAAAGCAACTAATCAATGCAATTTATCAAACCAATATTGTTTTCTACAAGCTATAGCACCATGAGCTTTAAATTCAGTTTAGGAACAAACAACAAGATCATTCAAAGAGTAATCACAGAATTTGATAATCTCAAATGATTTAACTAATCTTTGTTTATAACGTTAATCCCTCTTTTAGAATTAACTACTTTACTCCATTACACCACAGCATTACGCGTTTTTGGGCTATGTATTTTTGGAATGCTTTATGGTATATTTCGTGAAAACAAGAAAAAAATTTCAACTAATTAAAAGGCTAAGAAACCAGATAAAGATTAAAACCTCATCTGCACAGCTAACGGCCAACATATGAGAGAATTAGGAATTAGTTTTCAGTGAGTCAACAACCAGGTAATTACCCGTATAAGAAAAAATGTTAAATTGGAACCATTAATAAAACTGGGATAACTATATGTTTAGTTAAATAAGCATTAACCTATGTTAGCGAAATGTCACTTATAAATTCAACCTAGTAACAAAATATTCAAGAACAATGAATCAAAGTTTCAAATAATTCTCTATACTTACAAAACTAACATTAATAGCATGAAAACCAAAATTATAACAAATGTAAGTGGCAATTGAGAAAACAAATTTAACGAGAGACCTTCCAACCAATAATATCATTGAACGAAAAGAGTAACGTTCAAAACACAGGACCCTTACACAGCTTTCATAAAAAACAATTGGTTAATCTATTTATACACAAACCCTTTTCAATAATTAACACGTTTCCCTTTGCAAAATATCGACCAAAGTCTCATTCATACTTTAACAGCGGAATCATGTATGAGTCATACCTTCAAAATAAACTACACAGCATTTTAATTAGCCGACTCACACACCTAACCAGAATACTTTTAGTTACACTGGCTGTCCGTCCTTTCTATCAAATGTCTCTTTCATTATAATCATCATCATTATTATTATTATTATTATTATTATTATTATTATTATTATTATTATTATTATTATTATTATTATTATTATTATTATTACTTGCTAAGCTACAACCCTAGTTGGAAAAGCAAGATGCTATAAGCCCAAGGACTCCTACAGGGTAAAATAGGAAAGGAAATAAGGAAATAAATAAACTTTAGAAAAGTAATTAACAATTGAAATAAAATAATTTAAGAACAGAAACAACATTCAAATAAATCATACATTAATAAACTATTAAAAACTTAAAGAAAAAAAACCAGAGGGAGAGGAATAAGATAGAATAGTGAGCCCGAGTGTACCCTCAGGCAAGAGAACTCTACCCCAAGATAGTGGAAGACCATAGTACAAAGACTTTGGCACTGTCCAAGACTAGTGAACAATGGTTCGATTTTGGAGTGTCCTCCTAGAAGAGCTGCTTACCATAGCTAAAGAGTCTCTTCCACCCTTACCAAGAAGAAAATAGCCACTGACCAAGTACAATGCAGTAGTTAACCCCTTGAGCAAAGAAGAACTGTTAGGTAATCTCAGTGTTGTCAGGTGTATGAGGACAGAGGAGAATGTGGATAGACTAGGGCAGACTATTCGGTTTATATGAAGGCAATTGGAAAATGAGCCGTAACCAGAGAGAAGGATCCAATGTAATACTGTCTGACCAGTTAAAGATCCTAATAACTCTCTAGCGATAGAATCTCAACGGGTGGCTGGTGCCCTGGCCAACCTACTACCAATCTAACCCAACCCATCCCTTTCCCCTCCCTGCCAATACGTTTATATCATATGCGATTTAAACCAGCCTGTGATCTTGAAATCTTTTTTTTTAATAGACGGAACCATCTCAATATTCCCCGATATATCCTTTCACCAATAGTTACCTTTTTACCTCCGGCATTTCTCACTCTTACAAACATCTTGCGCTGCATAAGTCAACTGCTGTATTTTCTTCCTTTATTCTGATGCAGCACTAAAATTCCCCCTCAGTATAAAAATTTTTTACTACGCAACTCTTACTTACATTCCTACCTTGGATTCCTGATGCAACTTAAGTCTCTTTCCAATACTTAATATACAACCTACCACCTTTATACTTCATTTTTTTAGTGGCTCATCTATTCCCTCGTCTGTTTTAATTACCCTCCAATGATTGTAAAATCCACCATCCTTATGAATGTCTCAAATCCTCTACTTCTCATCACTTTTAGGATACCCTCTACTTCTCATCACTTTTAGGATACACTTATCACATATATTATTCTATATAATTTCCTTAATTAAGATGTCAAAGATATGATACAGATATTAAAATAACTTTCTAATCCAATTAATTTCATATAAAACCCATATACCACCTGTTTCACTACTTATCGTCCCTACAGCAATTTCAGAAGAAATAATAAAAATATTGAAAAACTCCAACTTAACATTTGCCTTATCCTTGCTATTGACAACATTTTCCCCTTTGACTGTTAGTGGAATTTCTGTTCCCTATTGTAACCCTGACTGTTATTGGCTACTTGGTGGCCACCTATAGATCAATATAAGAGTACACAGAAATCAAAATAAAAAAAAATCTACATATTAAAGATTAATTATGGTGAGAAGGCCGTTAGAGCAAAATCGCTGTATCGAATCAAAATTTCACGTGTCTCGTTATAATAAAAGCTCACACACTTTTTCTACAAAAATCATTAACAAGCAAATATCCCTTTATTACAGTTTTACATAAACTAAATAACGCTTATTTTTTCCATGATGTGAAAAAGAAAAACAAACTGGAAGAAATACTGACAACAATAGGGGTGTTGAATAGTAAGGCCTCAGGAAATTTCGTGTTTGCTCTGTCACGCATCTCCCACAACGACTAACAGGGGTCTACTAACGTGTGTGTGTGTGTGTGTTTGTTTGTTTGTTTGTGTGTGTGTGAGAGAGAGAGAGAGAGAGAGAGAGAGAGAGAGAGAGAGAGAGAGAGAGAGAGAGAGAATATATTAAGCCTGTCCTTTCAGCCATTGGCAACTTGTATTTACAAATTTATGCTAAGTCTCTGCCTGCAATGTCATAGTAATTAGTTCATGTGTAACTTACTAGTACTTACGGTTAACATCAGCATCTATGAACGATAGTGTGGTAGCAAAACTGATGTGGATGGGGCAGTGTGTTGAAGATAGTTTCAAAGAACTGCAATGAGACTATGAGTTCGTAACAACTAATAATATTGTGGACGTTTTCTGCACAGATTCAGAGAGTTAATCATGAATGTAGCAGATATCAATGTCTAGTCTTTTTTATCGAAGGTACCCATTGCTAGGAGAAACAGATTGCAAATTTCAATTATTTTAAGGAAATTCCATATAAGAGCAATTAATTTCCAGTTCTGTAAGTGTCAAAGGAGCCATGCTACAATTTTACCATTACGAAACTTAAAACAACCGCACATACTACCTAACCACATATATCAAGGATAAGTAACTTTTCTGCCGATAAAGCTATTATGTAACTTAGAGTATTTAGTTAATACAAAACTCCCCACTCGCACATGATACATAGAACAAATAAAGATTGTTAAAGATTGATAAAATCTTAAAAAGTCATCAAATACGCATTAAAAAAAATTCTTTTTGAACACAAATAACATTTTTTCATGCGTAATAACTGTTTCCTTTAAGTATAACTCAATGAAACGTGATTATACTGAGTGAATCCTTTCCGGTCTTGTCTACATCATCAAGACTATTGATTTACTGATTAGAGATCTTTACAAAATATAGGGTACAGTGAGAGTACGAACATACATACAAACATTGGTGAAACAAAAGATCAGAAAACAGAGCAACCTTTATTTGCAAAAATAATTTGGTGCCTTCCTGGGCAGAGCTCACATCTCATATCTCATCAGTTGAAGGGAGAGCTCAGATTCCCTGATGTCTTCATAGACCTTTAGATAGTTACATATAATTTCTTTATACTAATAGGAGTTTATTGTAAAATAATTTTATATATTCATGCATATACCAAACAGATCCAAACATATATACCTATACATATATAAATAGATTATACACAAAATATATATACATACACATATTTTACATACCAATAATTATGTATAAAAACTCACATTCGAGTAATACTACAATATATGAGCAGATACCTATAAGATTACACATACATATGTATTGTATGATATTATAGAAAACAAGATTAAAATCAAACAGACATACACAATATGAGACACATAATTCTAAAACCATGTGTCACTAAAGTCAGGCCTGCTTAAAGAAATTATCATATATCTTGTAACAAAATTCTTATCACTAAATCAGTCCTCTCGGTAACATTGTAGCGACGAAAATGGTCAGGATTCTCCCAGTATTTTCACTTTTCCTTGTGGTTTATTGCACCTGAGCAATACATGATCCTGTGAGTTTTACGCACATATATATATATATATATATATATATATATATATATATATATATATATATGTGTGTGTGTGTGTATGTATGTATAAATATGTGTATATATATATGTGCAAATATATATATATATATATATATATATATATATTTATATATATACATATATATACACACATAAATATATATATGATGATTATTATTATAATCATTATTATTATTATTATTATTATTATTATTATTATATTTATATATATACATATACACATACATATATATACACACATACATATATATATATATATATATATATATACATATATATATACATATATATATATATATAGAGAGAGAGAGAGAGAGAGAGAGAGAGAGGAGAGAGAGAGGGAGAGAGAGAGAGAGAGAGAGAGAGAGAGAGAGAGAGAAAGTGGTTACAAACGTTTACCTGCTATTCATGAAGTCACTCGTCTACTTATCAGTGGACTTCAGAATTGCACTCCTTGATGTCATTCTGTGAAGGAGCTGTGTGTTCGTGATGTAAAAGTGGAATGTAAACTCATATTTCTAAATAAAAAATTGGAGAAATTCAAAACTGACCTTTGACCTTGATTATGATGCGTGTCAATTACTTTCTTCAGATTAGACCAAACATATTTTAAATTATTGAGCTCGAATTAGCATATAGAATTACGACTAATTTCCTGTAACATTCCGACCTTTGAAAGGCGGGTCTATCGACCATACAAACCTTTTGACTGAATTCTACTTGAATTTCCTCTTTTAGAAACCAGGCATTTCGCATCCTTCAGTGATTAAGCTTCAAATCTAACACGTTATATATCATTGACAAATAATTACCGGTTAAGGTTACAATGACAAATTTTTCTAAAATATATGTTTTCTGTTGGTTTCACGATTATAATTATTACAATTTTTCTCCTTCAATTAAATAAATGCAAATAACTTTAGAGTTTATTACTAAAAACATTTAAATTTCCTAATAGATTACCTAAAAACTCCAAATTTGGAGTAAACCCCCAGACAATCGTTGGAAAAAAATTCAAACTTTCCAAAAACTTGAGTACACTTTGAAGAAACACAATTCGGGGAAAAGCTAAAAATGTTACCCCTTCTTTTTTCGTTCTATATTTTTGAGACGAAGGCCACTATCTCTACCTGCTAGCCGCCGCTAGAGTATATGGACGTACAAGTAAAGAAACAAAACTTTCAATGTAAACTCAAAAAGCAATGGTTTCACTTCAATGAAAATGATTTGAGTTCACACTTCTAATATGGATCAAATACCATTCAGAAACGAAAAAATCGTAGCCAGATGTAGAACAATTATAAACAATTTCTGCAAAGACAAAAATCCTGCCAGCTTGATTGTGGGAGTTAATATATCTTAAGATACACAGGATAAATTTCTTCTCAACAAAGCTGTGAAAAGGATTCATTTGATTTAACTTTTTCTATTTGGTTATAATTTGTTTCACTTGTTTGAAAAACATATAAACCGACCAAATACAACACAATGACGAAAATTACTGTATTTGACTTCTATCGCCATTAATCTATGGATTTATCACCCACAAATGTTAAAACAAAAACATTTTGAGTTCTCCTCCATGCATGACACATTTCATTGGCAATAAAACTAAATTTGAACCTGAATATAGAATGGTAGCGTTGTGATGGAGTTAGTGCGCCAACTCCTTTCACAGAGAGAGAGAGAGAGAGAGAGAGAGAGAGAGAGAGAGAGAGAGAGAGAGAGAGAGAGAGAGAGAGAAAGAGAGAGAGAGAGAACTGGTATCTATCTCCGAGGATAATAAGAATTAGCTTAAATAGAGCACGTTACAAGAATCCTCAGAACCCGAAAGATGCGAAGACAAACTTTATTCACGATTTGAAGGTCCCAAATTGATATTAAAGTCTTAAAGGGTTATCTTCCAGTTTTAGATATATTTCACCTAAATAATTTACATGAATCACTTTTGTTTTATTCTGCCATCTTTATTGACTTTCATTGTTCCACCGTCCTGGTTTTCTATTGATAACAGGACTTCACACTAGCTCGCATTTTTTTTCAAGTTTCTCCTCTGAAAACTTCCCACTTCTGTAATTTTTCTTCACTATGACTAATCGGGATAGCATAACTTGCATACAACGAACATTCCTTACTCCATTCACGATTTATTTCGTAGCTACACCTAATTTCCTCCCTTTGACTTCTTCACTCAACCAATAATAACTTTAAACACCAAAGCAAATATAAGACCCCAATCTTGATTCTCCTTTAGGAACAAATAAATCCCTCCCACTCCCATCTGCATATTCTAACTCTTAGTTTCTAAAACATAAAACCCTTAAATCGCCGTCAACAACTAATCTTTACAATACATACTTAACGACCTCCGCATGTTTCTCCCGATTCTGTCTGAAGAGTTTCCTACGTCCATAAATGACACTTACAGTATTTTACCTTCACATTCAAACTTTTCACATTAAGTACCTACTATTTAAGGTCACTCAAATTTATTGCAGTTAGAGAAGTTCGTTAAGATTTCCTGATATCAATATTGGTGAGAAGCAAATAATTAATAGCATGGTGAGGCTAATTTCAGTAAAATTCATCTTTACATATTCGAGATCAGCAGGATATATTTTCTGTTTTCATTTCACATGAAAAATTTCCAAAGGACTGATTGTACGATCACCTCAATCTCCTAATACAGGCAGTAATAATCTCTTCATTACCGGGCGAGGTGAAATACAAAGGGATGGTATAATTAGGTACGGTAACTAAATTCATAGTAAGAGAGAGATTACGGCAACGGCTGTCGTAGACTATTTCCCCGTAAAGAATATTCTTGACGTGGGCGTTCGTTACTCTTCAATGATGTGCCAAATGATACCAACAGCTTGTCTTGATTTGCACAGGTACGGAGCACACTTTGTCATTCAAACTTTTAATTAGCAACCCCCCTCTCTCTCTCTCTCTCTCTCTCTCTCTCTCTCTCTCTCTCTCTCTCTCTCTCTCTCTCTCCCAGATAAGGAGTCTGTAAATAATGAAACGTTCAGACTTCTTGTTCAGCCTGATCTAGCCTGTGACTTATGGGAGAATGCAAAATGAGGGTACGTTAATCCCAGATTGGCAATGGTTCTAAATGTCTCCTTTGCAGACTTGGCGGTAAGGTTTGCACCTACTATACATTACCGTTATTTCTTACGGTATGGTTACACCAGTATCATACGATTCTTAAGATTTAAATTCTCTCTCTCTCTCTCTCTCTCTCTCTCTCTCTCTCTCTCTCTCTCTCTCTCTCTCTCTCTCTCTCTCTCTCTCTCTCTCAATCCGGAATACTTTATCATTTGTAGGCTTAAGAGATATCTCTTGCACCCTCGCCCAGACGGAACTACTCCCTCTTACTCTCCCTTTATGCAAGAGCCGTATTCATCACTTGAAGGTAGACCACATATCTGGATTCAGTACGATTTTCAGGCGTATTCATCTCGCAAAGAAAAAGAAAAACTTTTTCATACGGATATCGCGGGAATGAAAAGGCAAAAAGAAAGGACGAGTTTGTGCGAGTGAGCGAAGCCTAGATACGAGAGTTGAAGAGAACCAGGGAAGGATTTCATAATGCAAACGGATACAGAATATAAAAAAAAGTAAATATGGATAATAGAAAGCATAGGTTTCAGGATTCCAAAGATTTTATATAATGAAACTGAACTCATTTATTTTCTGGAAAACTATTTTCTATTCAACTATAACATTATTTCCTATTCGAACTCATATTTGCTGAAATTCGCACTAGCAACAACAGAAAACTTTAACGGAGCTTGTATTCTAAAATCAGAATTAGTAAGACGTAATTTTCATTTTGCTCTAAACTTCAATGTAGTGTTCATCACTATCACAACCCTACCATTACATAATATGTCAAATGGGATGAGACTAAAGCTACTGTAATGTTAGAAAAAAGTAACCTAATATCATCCAATAAAATAAAGTTTACCGAGGAAAATATCCAATTCCTCGAAGGGAAATAGCAGTTTCTTTTTTGGAAAAATTATTCTAAATGAGAAATATCAAATATTTTCCTGGGTATTATGAAATTCCTCTCACTCTCGTTCATCATATTTTTCTTCTTTGCATCATGGCGCATGACAATTCTTTGAGTGGAAACTAGATAATAATCATTCTGGGAATAGTAATATAGAGCATAATCCTGTTCGTAATCCATTTTCTAAAACTTTCGTATCATACCATCACCAAAATATTTTCTCATATCTTTCTTTAAATTTGATTCGAACCTGAAGTGTACAAAACCGAAAAGATATGCAAATATTCATCATCATCATCTCCTCCTGCGTCTATCGAGCTAAAGGGCCTCAACTGATAACTTGTGGAATTTCATCACCTAATTCCAAAAGTTTGATGTCAATGCGAGGAACTTTATCGCCTAATTCCAAGACCTCATTAGCCATATGTGGAATTTTACTTCCAAATAAGGACAAGCGTGAAATTGCTACAACTTGATGAAATGACCAAATAATAGGGCATACGGTCAATATCAAATATGGGGCAATAAACAATTACCTCAGCATATACTTAGGCATATAATTTGGCAATCTATAAAGGCATAAGTAAAAAGAAAAAAAAATTAAAAAAAAATTGGATCCCAAAAATCTTCAGAGCAGCCCAACACTTCTAGCAGTCTTTAAAAATGAGATAGAGGAAAGGTTCATGGAGATTATTCAAGATGAACCTGTACCCAGCCACTGTGAAACGTTTGAAATTGCATTTTAATTCGTTGGCCCATATTCAAAGACACAGTTACAACATGAAACGAGATTCATATATCGCCATGAAACCAATTTCTTTATATAAAAATAAGAAATAAGAGAATGGACGTACAAATATTCATGACATATTCCCACTAACCTTGAAGATTTGTAAAGGAATGGTGTACAAATACATCTAAGAAAACTAGTTCATGTGGAAGATCTGCAAAGGGTCGAATGTGCAAATATTCACTTAGATAACATCGCAGCTTATTTTTTATTTCTTTTCTCCCATTCGGTTTTTCTTCAATAACTTCTAAATGGAACAGTTATAAATAATTGTAATATATACAAATATATATAAATATATATATATATATATATACACACACACACATATACTGTATAGATATATATATATATTATATATATATATATATATATATATATATATATATATACATATACTGTATATATATATATATATATATATATATATACATATATACTGTATATATATATATATATATATATTATATATATATATATATATATATATATATATATATATATATATATATATATATATAAGTGTTCATCAGGGGTCAGAAGAAGCTGAAGAACTGGGGTCAGAAGACGCTGAAGAACAGGAGTCAGAAGACAGGAAATTCTTTCCATATTAAAAAACCAAACACAATACAAACAAAATCTGTGGCACACTCTATTATTAGGAATCAAGAATCACAATGAACAAAAAGCAACCTTTGGACATGGTTCATCTATCCTTTTTTAAAGGCTAAGTTCATTTCAAATCAGGCGGGATTAATAGTTCATAAAACAGAAGTGCGACCTGACAACCATTCACCAGAGCTAGTCCCGGACGCACATGCCTTAGAGAAAGAGAAAGATTAGGTCAAGTAGGTCTGGCTAGATAGAGGTGAAGCAGAATGAGGAAAATAAGGAAGGAAACCAAAGTGGGGATGATGACGGTGAGGAGGAAAGAGGAGATGAAACAGAAGTGGGCGAACATCAAAGAGCAATGAAAGCAAAGGTCAACAAGGTGCAGGATGAGGACGGAAAAGAAATGGATACGACCGAGGCCATACGAATTAAAAGAGAAAGAAACGGAGCGAAAAAGGATCTTGCAATGATGTATGAGAGAGAGAGAGAGAGAGAGAGAGAGAGAGAGAGAGAGAGAGAGAGAGAGAGAGAGAGAGAGAGAGAGAATCATTCATGGTTTGCACTGCGATGAAGAGTTGTCGCGAAAGGACGAACTTGAGAGAGAGAGAGAGAGAGAGAGAGAGAGAGAGAGAGAGAGAGGGAGAGAGAGAGAGAGAGACTCTCTTCGGACATTTTCCAACTTCAGCACGCAACGCAAATCATTATTACAAAATTCCATCATCCACTAAAAAATGGAACCTTCAAAATTAATCAAAAATTCATAATCACAAAACTCCTAAATGGGTGGGTGGATGGATGGATTCTGGAATATAAGGTCCTATGCTGGAGCTTGGTAGGCCATTTACAACCGAAGAATAATTGTGGAAAACTCAACAGTTGCAATACTAAGTTAAAGCTAAAAGAGAGAAGACAGTAAGTGCGAAAACAGGTAAAGTATATGCATAAAAAACTAGGTGTTTCTAGGTGCCGAAGAAATAATGTAATAAATCTTTAGTAATGCCTACAGTGCACCACATGAGCATCACAGACAATAATGGATAAGATTCATAAACAAAATTAGTTTGACAAAGTGGGGAGCATATACGAATACTGAGTAAATAATTGTTCTTCAAAATAGAGACAAGCAATGGTTGATGGCTGTATTGATTTCGCTAAATGGGTGTCAAGATGAAGTAAAGCTTCTAAGGGGTGAGATTAAAATGGGAATAAGCGAACATACGGCAATGCAGTGGTTAAACGGTAAATAATGTGAATGTGTGTAACATAATAGATAAAGATGTGAAATATCACCACTAAATATAGCAGACATTTCGGTGGAGGATGGGTGGCATTTACGGTGAGTTGACACCACGAATATAAAGGAGAAACAGCAATTGCATGTACAGTAGGGGGAAATATATGGACGACTTCAAGTTTAAAATTTTTCGAAAATTATATAGATTAGCCAAAACAAGGTAAATTCCAATATCTACTTTGCCATTTACTACAATGAAATATAAACTGCCACTCATGGCTGCATCCTTAACGTGATGAAATAATGACGGAGAATTAATGTATGTTTAGTCACAAAACAAACCATTGAGTTGAGAAGTTTAGAAAGTTCCACCGTTAGTAATTGTTTCAGCTTTGCCATAAAACATTCGGTGGCATGATAACTAGGATATCCTTTGGAATTTGGAACGGTTTTCATTACCATTACCGCAATTATAAATGTCATTAATGCTAAATCAATAAATCAGCACTAATAGAAATAGCAATAACCTATTTTCCCGGTCATTTGAGCAGACACAAAATAACGATGGTGAAAACTCAAAGGTACTATTTGGACTTTAATTTAAACTCTCGGTTTCACCACCCATCTTTTGGTGTATTTGTAGGCTCCATTTAAAGGCATTGGGATAGAGAATTCCCCGTAAGAACTTTATTAACTAACGTGGTATTCGAAACATGCAAACAGCATTTGAAACTACATAAGACCCAGTATATATGAGTCCTCTATGCTCACCAATATCCCATTAAAAACATCTGTCATAAGTTACCAGTACGGATATGATTTTCTGCTTCTTATATGAATAGTTGAGCCCACGTCTCTGGCTTTAATGGCAGCTAATATGCAAATATATAAATATGTAAAATGTTCATCAATAGGTCCATCCTCTTAATAAAACGGGGTTGAGGAAAACTTGATTCCACTTCAAGTAAGTAATTAACCTCACTCTTTTTTCAAGTTTGATCCATGTATTTCCATTGCAAATGATATCCTCTTTTCTTGTTCCCATCCAGAAAACTTTATACTCTTTCAAACTTCTTCCACTGTGCCTTCGTTGCCTCATTCGTCTTTCAGATAACTTCACTCTCTTCACAACTTCCTACTCCTTCCAACTTCCTTCATCTGCATACCGCCTCCATTGGGAAACCAGTCTTAACTCTGTCATTCTAATAATCTTTTATTGGTTCTTCCGTTATTAAAAAATATATCAATGAAGAGAACAGGATTAATGAAAGTCAAAACTCCGATTCATACATCTTTTCAGAAACTAATTATTGTCATTTGCACTCATTTTTAACAAAAATAATTATAGCATATTGGCATATTTGTTCGTGTTAATAAATAGCAATGATTTTAGAAATAACTTCATGCCTATTTTGATATAATAGATTAGTGGTGCACAATTAACAATTCAAAAAAAAAACAAAAACAAAACAAAATTTCTTAGTCAGATCATATTCAAGAAACATTTCTAAAATATCTCAAGATTGACAACACTTTAACTTTCCTAACCAAAAACTAACACTTTTCGTTCATTCATACCTCTCCAAAACCCATTGCGCAATATCACCACTATAGGCAATTATAATGCATATTGACCAACGTCTCTCCTGTTGCCTTTCATATGCAAACATCATCTGTCTCGAAGGATCGCCAATTCATGCGAACCTCTCGGCAGATTCTGACAATTCTAGGAAGTAATGGGACGCTTGTGTACTGTTTACGCTATGTCCATATGCAATCTACATTAATAGTATAGTATAGATTAAGAAAGATGAAATGTAGTCTACAGAGGGTCTATCTTAAAGTCTTCCTCAGTTTGAAAGAATTTCAGCATATTCTTCGGAAAAATGAATATGTTACAGAGCACATCTCAGTACTTTCTACAAGGTCTGCATCACACAGCAGTATTATCGTTATTCCTATCGGAATGCAGCTTTGATTATAAGGTGATGCAAATGACAAAGGCTATATGGAAACTAATGTCACGGCAGGATAAACAGTATATCGTAACTGGATCTCGAATCACTATACAGAACGCTGGCAAAAGATCAAAACGAGAACCATCTGATTCAGAAGCACCCCCAAAACAGTTATAGAGTATCAGCGACGCAAACGATTATTATAAATATGTGCTCTCTCTCTCTCTCTCTCTCTCTCTCTCTCTCTCTCTCTCTCTCTCTGATATATATATATTAGATATATATATATATATATATATATATATATATATTTATATATATATATATATATTTATATATGTATATATATATTTACATATATATATTTATATATATGTATATATATATATCTTTATAAATATATCATATATAGATATATATATATATATATATATATATATATCTTTATCTATATTATATATATATATATGTATGTATATATATATATATATATATCTTTGTATATAATACATATATATCTATATATATAATTTATATATAGTATATACAGTATATAAAATACATATATCTATATATTTAATATATATATATATATATATATGTATATGGTTACATATATAATATATCTATATATACATATATATTATATATATAATTTATATATATATATATATATGTGTGTGTGTGTGTGTGTGTGTGTAAGTGCCCGATTACCATTCTAGGAACAGATGCGCTTGTTTTGTTTTATGCATAAATTTACACGTGAGTCAGTTTCGTTTTTTCTCACAGCATCTGGACCAGAATTCAACACGAACATTTTCAAATATTTTCTGAAACATGAGAAAAATTGCATGTGTTTTCGGTATAGCTTTTATAGTTTATATCAACACACTGGGTTTGAAAAGATCTTTCGGTTTCTTCAATTCTCAAGAAGAAAATTTTACAATTTCTATAATTTTTCAGATACTGCGAGATATTCACACATTGAAACAATACCCTTACAATAAGAAAAATCATAGTAAAATATGGTCATATAAAGATCGATCGGTCTCACCGTATTATCTTCGGTATGATTTTATTTAAATAAAAGAATAAAAAAAAATAACAGATCAGGACAATAATACTACACCCACACCATTCTGCAATCTTTGTGGCTCCGTGAAGTAAAGAAAAAATTGTTTTTCATCTTCCCGGGCAAAAGTGAACGATCACAGGCATTATGTAAAATAGCAGAAGGTGGGATCCAGCCTCCAACTGCCCCTCAACCCCCTAAAAAAGTATGTATGCATACATATTCCAAAACCGGGATGATATGAACCCCAATTTTTTCCAAAAACTAAATTTGAAAGAAATAAACTTTCGCCTCCCAAAGGAAACGGCTGAATTTGATCTTATTGCATATCATGTTTTGCCCTTTCCTTTGCAAAATTACTAAATAGTACAGACAAAAAAATATATATTTTTTTTTCTGGGGGTGGGAGAGCTGCGAGTTAAACTATTAGAAGCAACAAACTAATTCCTGTTCTACATAACAATATTGAAATGGGCATAAGAAATTATGTAAATGCGAAAAATTAGATAAAAAATATTGTTCAATACCCTGGTAAGTTCATCATATCTCTCTCTCTCTCTCTCTCTCTCTCTCTCTCTCTCTCTCTCTCTCTCTCTCTCAATAACCAACGGTCAATATTTACAAAATTTCCCGAAAATCCCAATGAATATATGTTGCCCTCCAAATTAATATGTGACCCTGAAAACAAACCAAGGTAAAAATAAAAAAAATAATTGAATACTATCCTCTCTGAATAGTACTTATTTTTTCGAGATCAAATATTTCCTCTAAACTATCATACTTTAGGACAAACGGAGGAAAAAATAGTTCCAAGAACAATAAACTCTCATGACAAATCAATTTAAGCCCCCCAAAATATCCCCAACCAAATTCTATCTTAACTGGATAATAGGAAGGGGTACCACTACTACTACTTCTGTTGCGTTATATTAGGCTATACCAAAAATTCTACAATAGAAATGGTTGAAAATACACTCAATAAGAATACTGAGTTCTCTCTCTCTCTCTCTCTCTCTCTCTCTCTCTCTCTCTCTCTCTCTCTCTCTCTCTCTCTCTCTCCCACCATACGCAAAGGTCATCCACATGGTTTCACGAGATGAAATGCCAAGGATAAATTAACATATGCAAAATGCAAGAACTGAGGCTTCGGTATCGGTAAAAGGTTGCAACAAACCCGAACAAAAATCAGAATCAGGCATTAGTCGTAAACAAAATGATCATGTGTCCTTGGTCACATAATTGGCAATCGCTCAGCCATGGAGAGGTGCTTTTACACACAAACTCAAGTTTCAAAATTCTAGTTTTGCAATTAATTAAATGGTAAAAAATTTTATAATACCAACAATTAGAAAACTCAAAGTTAAAACATAACGGCAGATAATACAGACCACGATACTGAAGTTTTACAGATTGTGAATAACCATAGAGAAAAAAATAGTTGATAGGAAATAAAAAAAATAAAAATTGATGGTAATTAAACATTAAGAGGAAAACGTTTTCGTGTATATTTCATTGAGTAGATGATTCCATA
>NC_090726.1:144870627-144877229 GCF_036898095.1 Palaemon carinicauda | reverse complement strand
TGGCGCGCAGGCCCAGCTGAGGAGTAGGGGGTTACAGGAGCGACCAGGCCGGCGGTGAATGCCTCTTGTGTGTCTCAGTGTGCTTTGGCTGCGGGTAACGGGAGAGTCCCCTTTGCTAGCGGGCGATCATGGCTAGCAGAGGGAGAGAATGTATGTGATTTTTCCCTTGGACGAATTGTTAGATCTGAATAGTGCGAGAGAAAATAAACGTGGGAGAGCGACGTTAGACACGCAGAGCCATACGAGGCACACTGAGAAAGTTTTGCCTCTTTCCCAACCTAACCAACTACTTCCCAATCAACTTAAACCTCCCTTAAATAACCAACCTAAATCCAACCTACAACAGCCAACTCCGTCTTCAATTAAACAGCAGAAAGCACCACCCACACCCCCCACAAAAACCACCTACTCCCACACAAAAACCAGCTTTAACCAAAACTCCTTCTAAAACTTCTATCTCTGTCACCCCTCCCTCTATAATAGTTCCTTCCCAGTCACCTTCACCACCTGTCAGTGCTAACGTGAAGAAACCTTCGGTCCAACAGACAGTTGCTTCTACTGTACCACCGTCCGACCAAGTGACCAAACGACAACGATCTTCTCATTCTACTTCGACTGAAACTTCTTCGACCTCCTCCACTGGTGCCAAAGGGAAGGCCTTACTTAGCCCTCAGGCCTCAGGAGGGCCTGTGGCCAACCGCTCCTCTTGGGGCGGTAGTCCTGTCTCTGGGCCCTTCCAGGAGTCGTGCCCTGATAGAAGTGGCAATTTCAGGGCTTTCAAAGATATCTGCGTTTCTGCCGAAGGTAACAATTTGAAGATCGTAGAGCCAGTGCGTTCAGAAAGTGCACTTGACATTAGCGGAAGCTCTCAAAAAACTCATCACCTACTCAGAAAGAATAATAGCTTTAGGTCTCACCTCAGTGACAGCTGTGCATTAAGACCACGGCAAACAGGGGTAGAAGCGATCAAGAAATCTACAACAGCTCTTGCAAATCCAAAGCAGCCATCGCCTTCTGAAACACCCAAGAGAACCCCAGACCCTGTTGAACCATCCCCTTCATCCTCTCAGGGGCCCAAGACTCCTGAAACTGCTTTACCTAAACCTGGAACACCCGTGCAAATACATAAAGAAAAACAATTTGCGGGAAACGAAGGGGTGAAAGTCAAGCAGGAGGTCCCGGTGCAAGCTGCACCCCCTCCTGCTCATCCTACTAATCAGCAGTTAACAGCTGCCGAAAGCCTAAAGATACAGCAAGATTGCCTTGCCCCAACTTCAGATTCTAAGGCCATTCTCCCAAACCAACGGCACCCTAGTGGAAGGAGTAACTATTCAGGAAGTCAAAAGCTTTCTGACCTCCCCTCTTCGACTATTGGAGGGGGATCCCGAGTAGCAACAACAGGCAGTAGCTCCAGTTCAAAGACTCAGGGGGTGTTGGGGTCCCCTCGCGTCTTGCAACAGCAGCAGCAACAGCAAAGAAACTCCGTCATGGCCAATAATGAGCCCAGCTTTCGTGACCTCACCAATCCAAGCCACAATGAATCACTCAAAGCTCACAATGCTTTCACCTTTAAACTCGTCAAAACAGGTAAAATATTTTTTATCCTTGTTCCAGGGTCCTCTTTACTATATACTTTTTTTTCTTTTTTTGTATGAGAAGCTAGCAGAGAAATACTGTATTTGATATATTGTCCTTTTCCTTCTATTTTTATTCTAACCGATACCGTATATATATATATATATATATATATATATATATATATATATATATATATATATATATATATATATATCACACACACACACACACACGAGTGTTTGCTGATTTAAGTTTTTAAAGATTTTGCTTTTTAGTTTACATATTCATCCCAGAAATCCGTTACACGTGTCATTTATAAAAAGAAAGCGCATAATGTTTGTTAGGGAAGATCTCGCTTTTCCCAAGATCATGTACATTGTCTTACATCCCACAGTACTCTCGTGAAGTGGCAAAGGTGCAAGTGTGTACGTGTACAGTGGGAATGTTGTGAGCATCCAAGTGAGTTTTGGGAGTGGCCCAAAATTATCCCTCTTCCCTTCCTTCCTCACTACCTTCCCCTTTCTTTTTCTTCTCTTTTCTCTTCTCTTCTCTCGGGTTCACATATATATATACACATATACTCTATTTCTTTTAACTATAGGTGATTAGCATATTGTTGTTCCTATTTCTCTTGATGCGCTCACTGTGGATAATCTGTTTAATGTTTGGGTAATAACATTTATCATTTTGTGTTTCTATCATCATTGTCCTTTTCTTGAATTGCCTTATTATTATTATTATTATTATTATTATTATTATTATTATTATTATTATTATTATTATTATTATCAATGTTGGTGGTTGTATGTATATATTGTATTTTGTATGGGTAAAAAATGAGGTGAACGTTATTAGGAATTTCTGCTTTCCACTACCTTTATGACTGAACTGTTTACATTATTAATGTATATAAGATATGTATTTTTGTTAAATTGTAGGCTCTTGCTTTCAGTTGTTATTTGTAAATACGCTTCTAGTGATAATTAATGATGTAAGACATTTTAGATGCATTATTTATGGCATTAGAGGCCATAAATATGAATTATGCCCATAATATTTTGTATCTTTGCTCGCTTTAATTTCTCCTTAAGTAAAATGAATGAGATTTCTTTCGTAGACATTGTGGATGGTTTCGTGTAGAAAAAAAAATCTTATGTAGATTGGTATGGGTCTCCATTACTCATATGGAAGGTAAAAGTGTCTTTAAATCGTATTTAGAAATAAAACAAAAAGAAGAAATCGTTATTAGTGAAGGAAGGAATGAATATAAATTATAAGATGACTTGGTAGTTTTCGAAATAAGATAAGATTATGTTCATATAACATCAGAAGATATTAGCTTCTCGAGAAAAAATTTAATTCATGCAATCTAATAACAAAAGCAGTCTGTGTCTCATAAAATTCATCTTTATTTCTTTGATTCAGATTTATAAATGTTGAATTGGATATTAAACTAATGCCTAATAAAGAAAGAAAGTGATAAATTTTAAAGGAATGGACAAAGAAAAAATTAACAATTTATGGAAAATTCAATGATAAACTGTCATCTGCCGACGTTTTTTTCTTTTTTACTATTATATACTGTTATGCTGTTCCTTTGTTGTTAGGACGGAGTGATTTAATTCATATTCAGTTTATAAAAGCTTTTGAATCTTTCATAAACTCATTTTGAATTGTTATTAAGTGATTTACCATCAGTTATGAATTCTTTTGAAAGGTTAACTTGAATTTATATATAAAATGTTGACACTTTAGATGAATTGAGACGAGCTTTGAAATCCTCAAAGCTATTTTAGATAATTCATTGAAAATTATTTTGAGGGAATTTTCTATAATTTATAGATTATAATAAACTGATTCATAATTTTTACAATAGTTGTGAATGCTTCTTGTAGAATTGATGTGAAATTACCTAAATTATCACAGATTAACTAAAGCTTGTTAAAAAAAAATATAGTAAAAAAATTTAGCCTTCTCTTAGACATCATGTGACATTTTGCCAGAAATTTATAAGTATCCTTGAAATTTGTCAGATTTTACTATTTATGTTTATAGCTTCTCAATCAATGTAAAGACAGGATGTTTTAATAACGTAATGTCATAACAGAATATGAAAGTTGGGCAAAAAATTTCAAAGGTTATGAAACGATATGAGAACCATAAGTTATAGAGAAATTGCCCAAATTTTTAATTTTATATCTTAAAAGTTATTAATTTGTTTATTCATGAAAGTTTGAATGGTCTTTTTAAGTGATTGAGAATATTTTTTTACTAGAAAAGCACTCTTGAGAGTGCAGACCCACGCCGCGGAAGCTTATTTCGGGCGACCTTTTGCTTGATCTTGACCTTTGACCGTCCGGACTTTCAAAATTGAATCACAAAATTATGGCCAGGAAGTTGTTCACAAACAAACGGACAAACAGGGGCGAAAACATAACCTCCTTCCAACTTCATTGACTAAGGTATATATTAGAAGAAATTCCAGGGTTCTGTAACCAGATCTAATTTCTAACTTAGAAAAAAAAATGCACCGGTGTCCTGTAGAAATATAGGATGGAAATTTCTGATTATTGATGGTATTTTTTAACTAGTATTTTTCGAGCGAAGACTATTACATTAAATTTCAGTTATTAAGATGTATTGTTGGAGATATGCGGTGTTTCTTAATAAATAATTTGTATGGCATCTCATTACATGAATTGTCCTTTGTTCTCTTCTCGCCATAGAACGTTGTGTGCGTGCATTTTGATGGATTTTATCATGCCCTGTCCCTCAGGCCAAATTTAGATTTTATCTTATCTTCTCCCTTCTTACTCTAGTAGGTTTAATCTTTCCCCATCAGGCATATCAGTGTTGAGGGTCTGCGGGGCAATTTGATGCCTTGCTGCGTGATGGGCATACTTCACATACAAGTGGGCGTGCTTAAGTGTTATCGTTGTAACGATAGTTTTATATTGCTGGTCAAAGTGATGTTATTAGGAATTGGGGACCTTTATGATTTACATTTTGAATAAAAAATGCCGACCAACCTTTTCAAATAATGATAAAATGAACGCTTCCGACCCACCGCCCAACATTTCACCACGTTGTGAAAACATTACTTCTTTGTACTAAGGTAATTAAAAGAAGGATAGGTGAGAGAATCAGTATAACCTTATCCCTAAAAACTTGCTTAGAAACCATGAGGGTATATCCTGCCGGTGGCCCCAACCCCCAAGGAGAAATTTGCGTGTGGTGACACATACACACGCGCACACACACACACACACATATATATATATATATATATATATATATATATATATATATGTGTGTGTGTGTGTGTGTGTGTGTGTTTGTTTGTGTGTATAAGATATGCACGCGAACATACATAAATGATGATTTTATCACTACACTCGGTATTTTCATTTTTTTTTCAAGTAAGCCACAAATGCCTTTTGATATCGAATTCGCTCTGCCACGGCATCTAAGACATATAGAGAAGTTTATTTTATGATAAATACGTCTGCCCAGCCAAGAAATCGAACCTTAGCGCCGAATAGTAATAAAGATAAACATTTAGAGAATACTAGCCTGTCATAAAAAGACACGAGGGTTAGTTCAGACTCTGTCGTATTTGATCCTGTTGAATTCAGGATTCGTACTTAGAATCGAAATCAACCCATCATCACCATTAAAGCTGATTGGTATGAAACACTTCATTGGTTTATGATAATTTTATCTTTAACACTTGCGATTTTCATATTTTTAAGTAAGTCAGAAAGCTGTTTGATATAGAATTAGCTCTGCCACGGGATCTAAGACCTACGGGGAACCAAGGATTGAATGCTTAACGCCGAGTACAGTAGAGATTTTGGTAAAAATTAAGACTTCCGTTTTGTCATAAAGAGAGATAAGATTTGATCGAATTATCGTAAAACAATTTGTGTACAGATAAATATTTTAACTTTTTTTTTTCTGTGGTCCGTAACAGTGGTACGCAAATCCGCTCACAACCGATTGACTTGACTTTGATTCCAAAACAAGGTGAGAAAAAGAACAGAAGTTCGCTTTTCGATATGCATGTTGACGTCATCTGGGAATTAAGTGTCTGATTGCTAATGGATTGTTGTGGGTCACAGCTAGATTGGAGAGAGTTAAAAAATTTCCCAATTAAGCCTTGCGCTGTTCAATATCCATGCAGTTCAACTTGGGCAAATGTAATTACCATTACTACCACACAGTGAATGTAAACAGCATAGCCAGCCGTATCCTGCCTTTGTAATATTTGCAATGTATTTTCACATGAATATGTAAATTAAAGTAACACGGTAAATGACTTTACAAAACAAATCTTTAGAAATTAAACGTTCGTTTCTGAAAATTTGCTACCAGAGATTTAGTTCCCCCTCACCTTGCATACGAACCTAATGAGTCTTCCCCACCCTGTTCCACCTTTGGACGTTGGAAAATTGTATACGGGATATAGGTGGGGTGCGGATCCATGCCATTTATTGGTCAACAAGTATATATATATATATATATATATATATATATATATATATATATATATATATATATACATATATATATATATATATATATATATATATATATATATATATATATATATGTATATACGACGTATTAAATAATTGTATTCTTAAACACCTGTTTTGAAAACGATCTTTACCCTGAAAATCTGGTATCCTTAGGGCAATAAATATAGATAATTCATAGCACGGCCCTTTGTTTCGATCCCATGTCTTCCGTAATTGAATTCCAATACTTGACCAGTTCCGTAAGTATAAAAGCGCAGAGAAAAGTTTATTTCAGCTTGGTAATTTTTACATATTCTTGTTTTGATATTGTACTGAAACTGAAGTGAATCCACCTTCCCCCTATTGACGCAAAGAAATGTTTTATTAATGGCTGAAATGAGAGCATTTTCATTCTCTTTATTCTTTTTACTTGTGCCCTTCACTTTCATTTGATCTTATTTTTCTTCTCACATGCCCTTCACCTTTCAGTAAGAACGTTTTAAT
>NC_090726.1:144863127-144865627 GCF_036898095.1 Palaemon carinicauda | reverse complement strand
GGTGGGGTAGGGGTTTCTCTGGTTATGACAAGACAAGTATTCTGTTCGCGTTGGACCTTTGCATGCTGAATTTGGGATTTATCTCCTAATGTCTTGTCATGTTCGAGAAAGTTTTCCCCCTTGTTTTTCTCCAGTATTTCCATGAAAAGGTTAACTTCCTCATGTTACGTATTTGTTAATTATTCTTATCTGTTTAACAGGTTAGAATGCAGCTATACGTTATGTAAAGAAGGATAGGCTAAAACTCTCACGAATAAGATTACAGTGCAGTAGGAATGGTTTCGGAGAACCATTACTATGACATTCTACATATACTACATATTAACCAAGAAATATACACACGTTGCTTACACTTGTACCAGGTACACACAAGTATATTTAAAAATCAAGAAATAATTTTCATTATTTCTTTATATTTTTATTATGATTGACCCCGTCAACTAAGAGACTAAGTCCAAAGGTGTTATTATTTAGCGATATTAGCAAAGCTGTGGGTGATTGGAGTACTTGTATAGTCAGCTGTTCTTTTATGTAAAAATGCCCGATTTGAAATACCGAATTATTATGGAAGTCTTTCATTTAAACTAATTTGAAATAATGATATTGCCCAGAATTAACTTTCTTAAATTTTACTAATGCAATTTCGGGGAAGTTTTTGGGTTTCACTATACGATTAGACGCATCATTCATAGTGAGTATTTGAAATTTTAGAATATTTGTTGATGTCGGCTACCCCCCAAAATTGGGGGAAGTGCCTTTGGTATATGTATGTATGTTATTACTTGCTAACCTACAATCCTAGTTGGAAAAGCAGGGTGCTAAATCCCGAGGGCTCCAACAGGGAAAATAGCCCAGTGAGGAGAGGAAATAAGGAAACTACAAGAGCAGTAATTAGCTATTAAAATGAAATCTAAGAAGAGTAACAACATTAAAATAAATCGTTCATATATAAACTACAAAAAGAAATAGAAAAAACAAAAGGAAGAAAACAAGATAGAACAGTGTGCTCGAGAGCACCCTTAAGCAAGAGAGCTCTACTACAAGACAGTGAAGGACCATGGTACAAAGACTATGGCACTATCCAAGACCAGAGAACAATGGTTTGATTCTGCAGTGTCCTTTTCCTAGAAGAGCTGCTTACCATAGTTAAAGTCTCTCTTATATTCTTACCCTTAAAGGTAGTAGGTTGGCCAGGGCACCAGCTACCCGTTGAGCTACTACCGCTAGAGAGTTATTGGGTCCTTTGAGTGGCCAGACAGGTTACGGTTCATTATCCATTTGCCTACACATACACTGAATAGTCTGGCAATTCTTTACATATTCTCCTCTGTCCTCATATACCTGACAACACTGAGATACTAAACAATTCTTCCTCGCTCAAGGGGTTAACTACTGGTATATAATTGTTCAGTGATTACTTTCATCTTGGTAAGGGTAGAAGAGATTCTTTGGATATGGTATACAGCTCTTCTAGGAGGACATCAAAAATCAAACCATTGTTCTCTGGTTTTGGATAGTGCCATAGCCTCCGTACCATGGTCTCCCACTGTCTTGGGGTAGAGTTCTCTTGCTTGAGGGTACACACTGGTACACTTTTCTATCTTATTCCTCTTCCTTCTGTTTCTTTAAAAGTTTTTATAGTTTACATTTTAGATATTTGTTTTGATGTTGCCGTTCTTAAAATATTTTATTTTGATTGTTAATTACTAGTAATTTTCTTATTTTCTTTCCTCATTGGGCTATTTTTCCTGTTGGAGCCCTCTTGCTTATAGCATTCTGCTTTTCCAACTACGGTTGTAGCTTAGAAAGTAGTAGTAGTAGTAATAATAATAATAATAATAATAATAATAATAATAATAATAATAATAATAATAATAATAATAGTAAGAGGAAAGTAGCCACTGAACAATTACATTGCAGTAGTTAATCCCTTGAGCGAGGAAGAATTGTTTGGCAATCTCAGTGTTGTCAGGTGTATGAAGACAGGAGAATATGTAAAGAATAGGCCAGACTATTCGTTGTATGTGTAGGCAAAAGTAACATGAACCGTAACTAGAGAAATGGATCCAATGTAGCACTGTCTGGCTAGACAAAGACCCAATAACTTTCTAGCAGTAGTATTACAACGGGTGGCTGGTGCCCTGGCCAACCTAATAACCTTTAATGAAATTGTTTGTTCCAGAGTGAGTGATGCTGATACTAATTTTATGATAATTTAATTATTTTTTACTTATTTAAGGGGCATATATCCTATTAGAGGATTTAAAGGAACTGAGATTCATTGTCGGTAAACCTAATTGATGCAAAAACACTATTTTGGTTTCGTAAGCACTTCTGGTGAGAACAAATGAAGATAGGAAAAACTACCTAAAATTAATACTTTATACCTATGAACAATGAGTAAGTGACGATTTTACAGATTTTGATTATACACAAACGGACAGTGCTAAACTATAATATGTCCTTTATGGAACTCGTCGAGAATAATCAGCTTTGAAGT
>NC_090726.1:144848127-144855627 GCF_036898095.1 Palaemon carinicauda | reverse complement strand
TCTGCCATCTCACCCTCCTTGTGAGCTAAGGATGAGAGATGGGTAGCTGTAAGAGCCTATAGGTTTACCTGCTCAGTCAAAAGCAGCCTTGGCTTGGGCCACACTGGTCCTACCTTGATAGAGAGGGCGCTTGGAGGCTGATCATATGTATATATGGTCACTTTATAGGACTTTGTCCTGTCTCTTGCCTCTGTTGAGCATAAGCGTCCTTTGAACCTTCATCCATTTCTTGGAGCTGAGCCTCGGATACGATTTTTTTTATTGTTATTACACGATAGTTGCTATTTTATTAATATTGTATATAGAGTTACCGGTACTATTGTTGTTTTTGCTAATATTCATATTGTTTTTACTACTACCACAATTGATCATTAGGCTTGAGTTCTCTCTGTTCCTACGGCGAATCTAAATTTAATTTTGTTATGCGGTGAGGAATTAACATTTTAGGAGTAGCCTACAATACGGTGTTCCTTAGTTCCCAATTTGAGGTTTCATTGCATTCAATATTATTACTACATATCGACAGTGTTTCCTTTTACCATTTGGTCGGGATGATCTTTTGAAAAGGTGGATTTGAAGATTCAAAGAGTGGATGTGATGCATAAAAAGGTCTTTTTTGATAGTAAACCTGATGGTTGAAGCATTTTTAAAATTCAAGACAAGATTGCTCTCTCTCCTCTCTCTCTCTCTCTCTCTCTCTCTCTCTCTCCCTCTCTCTCTCTCTCTCTCTCTCTCTCTCTCTCTCTCACAGATGGATTGCATATGGCTTATTTTCGAAGTTCGTACCGTATTATTCTTTTTATTTCCAATGTGTCTAGATAATAATACGACGTTTTTTGTTTATATATATTTAGACAAAATAAATCATCTTCAGAACTCATTCTCTCTTTGCTAGGTATTGTTTCAGTCTAAAGAGTTGACATAGATTCACTGAGAAGATTTTACGGTGAGGTTGGAGGGCTCTTCATGCTGTATAGTTATTTTTATAGTCGCCCACTCACTGGAGCTTAGCCTAGATTATTTTTATTAATATTACTTCCATCTTGCAGTTATTGTTGTTCAGTGTTGATACTGAAATTATTCTTAATATTATTGTTAAAGCTGAAATCATGATAATTAATTTTCCTTTATTATTTTACCCTGATTTTCATCTGATACGAAAAAGTATCATTTGAACGATGGGAAGTTTAGTATTGTTTGTAACATGGAAACCCAAGTCTCGATACTAATGTTTTTATCATCTGTGATATTAAACACATTCTCTCAGTTCACTCTTTGTTTTATTATACTTGGGCGAGCCTGGGAGTGGTATGATCAATACAATGATCTCCAAACAACCAGTTTATGTAACGTATACCCTAATGGATCACATAGGGGTGACAATTGCATAAGTCGACATTAGCATACAGCTTTCGTCATTTAGGTTGAGTGTTGCTTACAGCTGGGAAACCGTTGCAGTTCGAGAGGTACCTATGGTTGACATTGGCATAAAAGTTAGCAATAGAATAACTAATGAAAATAGAGTTGAAATTAAGTGTTACATTCGACGGCTTATATCGTTTAGGTTGATTAGAGCTTAATGGCAGTTGCTATGCGCGCTACATGAGAGAGAGAGAGAGGAGAGAGAGAGAGAGAGAGAGAGGAGAGAGAGAGAGAGAGAGAGAGAGAGAGAATTATTCTTTATTTGTGTGTGTGCTGCTTGCTGCCTGTGCATTACAATACACCTTAGTCCTCATACGTGACATGATTTTAGAATGAAGTTGCCTTGGTCAGAGGCGTATTTTTCGTCTGCAAGTCTAATATTTTTCCTTTCTAGTGCGAGGATGATGCCCTAACATTAGCTATCTACTGCTGGTATCACTGTATTATACTTTAATTTTTTATTATTTCATCTACTGGAGTGAAGAATTACAATTGAATGTTGTCAGTTGCAGTCTGATATTAATAAATGTAATGTTGCACCCTTACGTGCACTACCATAGTATATTTCCACAAATGTTCATTCGGTGTTGTAGAACTATTTCTCTATGGTGGTTATTTATTTATTTGTTCATTTAGTCTTTTGTCTATAAACTCAAAAAATCAAACACCCATCCATTGAATCTAAACAAAGTCTACCTACTCATACACTGTAACATTCTGGTTATCGTTTCAGAAAAAAAGTCAAAAGAAGAAGTAGTAGGAAGTTACTTAATTCTAGTTTGGTGTTGTCTCTCAAACTTGATTCATACGGGTCCACGTGTACGTAAGGTACTGAAATCTTTTATCAATCTTTATACCGTTTAAGCTTTACTTCGTTTGACATCCCCACCTTGAATCAAGTTTTGAGGAGTATTTGGTAAGAATTTGAATGATTATTTGATCTGTTTCCCGCTGCTATAACGGACATAAATGAATGGTCAACTAGTTCATTGTCTAAAAGTAGATTTTTTTTTTTTTGAGCTGGCTGATTATTTCATCTTTGTGTTTTGGTTCTAATTAAAGTATTTTCTTTTGGTGTAGATTTGCTTTGAAACTTCTTTGTTGAATACAACCTTTCAGATGTTGTGTGTGTGATTCCTCCCAGCTATTTTGTTTTGTTCCGAATTTCGGTAATAGCTTTCGATTACATCCTGTTTTCACAAATATTAAATTATTAGGCTGACACTACTTGAAACTAGTAATCTTTAATTCAGTACAAGCATATAAGCAAGCTCTTGAATTTTTACCATTGTCTTTTCATGCCAACAGAACTATATTGGGCTATTGATAAATTATTTTAACTCTTGATATCATGATGATCTTAAAATTATATTGAATAACACCCTTAAAAACTGTCAGGGTTTCAGAAAGTTTTCCGTAGTAAAATTAAATCAATATATGATTTATATTGTTTTGTGTCTATATAATATCTCCTCCTCATACGTTTACGGGTTGGTTACAGATCTTGCTAATGATGACTTAGTTAAAGACCCTTCCCATTATTAATGAAGGCCTACTTCAATGTAGGATCAACTAATCATTCCCCATCGTCGTTGCCACGAAGCCCATTTGTTACTCTCTCTCTCTCTCTCTCTCTCTCTCTCTCTCTCTCTCTCTCTCTCTCTCTCTCTCTCTCTCTCTCTCCCCCTATGTTTGAAAGACCCTTCCAGAGTATTATCAGCGTTTGAATTTCAGATATTTCCTTTTCGGTCGTCTTTCACTTCTCTCTTTTTACTTTACGCATTGATGTAATATGTATCTTATTTCCTCTTCACATTCACTTGTTTATCTACCTTTAATTGTGATATTATGTTGCTTTACCAATAAAACAATTATTAATGTAGTTTTTTGCCTCGTTTTTTTCTTTGAATTAATTAGAAATACCATAAATATATCTTTCCGACGTGTTTTACGATCCTTTTCGTGCCGTTTTAGTGTTGTTTATTTATTTATAATTCAAGAACTGGAAGTTTTTCTACCTAATTTTTCACGTTTTATGGGTTTACTTATAAAGTATTTTCAAACAGAAGAAGCAGTATTATCAAAGCTAACCATCCTCTTTTCTTCTTGCTTTGGAGTTTATACCCCTCACATTTATAATTAACCAACTTGTGTCCACCTTGTTCTTCATTTATCCAATTTACACATATGTTTCACGACAGTCTCAGTGTATATCTGACAGGCTTCCACTCTTTCTGTCTAATTAATTTGTATCATTATTCATTTCCCAAGTAACACTTTATTCTGTCCCCATCTTGCATCTGTGTTCATCATCCTTATTCCAGTGAGAGTAATAAACACCCTTTAGCCTGTTTTCTCAACGTCCTTACCGCAATTCCATTTCGTGCTTGAGGGGATTATCTTGATCCATCCCTGCAAGGACGTACTTTTCTTTACTTTTTTTCCCCCCTGGCCTTTGCTGTTTTTATTCTACCTCTTTGTCCCTTGTGGTTGTGGTTTGATATGATTTTCTTATGCTCTTATTTGCCTGTTTTAGAATTTTTTATATATTTTTTTTCGGGTCATTAATTTAATTTGATTTTTGTTAGAGATGAATGCTTATGATTATGATTTTATCCTACCGGTTTTTTTCTGTAATTCTTGATTTCATGATGTTACACAGACTTCATTTAGAAGTTACCATTAATGATTTTGTCTCGGATTTATTTATTTATTTATTTATTTTTTTTACGTTATTGTTTTACAAATTTTGATACTTGAGTACGATTCATATAAGCATTCATCAGTTTCTTAATCTTTCCTTCTACTTTTTACATTAATGAACAAGTTGTCTTTATTTCTGTTTACTCATCAGGTGCTTCATCCTCATGAGTTTGTTTCTGGCAACGCATCGTGATCCTCATTCGCAGTTTAAATTATGGTTAAGCTTTATAGGTCCTTCATGATTGGTGGAGTTAGGACAATGCCTTAGAAACTGACCATATATACTGTACATATGATCAGCTCCTAAGGCAGGGCTCTATCAAGCTAGGACCAGGGGAGGCCAGACAATGGCTGCTGATGAATGGTAGACTTATGAGCTTCCCCCCAAACCGCGCATCCCTACCTCATATGAATGGTGAGGTTGCATCGTGCTTGAGCGGGTCTTGAGCCCCAGCCCAACAGATTGCCTGGCAGGGACGTATCCATGAGGCTATAGAGACGAGGAGAAGATTTTCTTAATGTTTCTTCTCTTATTATATTAATAGATGTCATGCTATTTGCATTTTGGACTTAATAAGACTCTCTCTCTCCTCTCTCTCTCTCTCTCTCTCTCTCTCTCTCTCTCCTCTCTCTCTCTCTCTCTCTCTCTCCTCCTCCGTTAGGGAGTATTGTTACACAACACGAAGAAATGTGATTTACTTGGGAGAAGTTAACTATGTAAGTTTTCTTTTCTTGTATTTGTAGTCGCAAGTTTGGAGTTTCGGATATTGAGAAAAAATGTATGGTGCCTAACTTGACACGTAACGTACATTGCTTGTTTATTTTTCTTTTTCTTTATTTTATCAATGATTATGAGAATTGTGGATACAATTATCATGAAAGCACATTTATTTTTACTCTTGGAAATTGTTTTATTTTGATGACTTTTTCCTCTTCCCTTTTTTATGAAAACTTGATCTTTGGAAACAAATGTGTTCTATTGCCGTATCTTGTTACTTTAATGCCTGCTTTCTTCTACTGGATTAAAAATATACAATGAAATGTAAATCATGTCAGCGTATTTATTTTTCTTGTACCTTTCCTTTTTCATAGTTTCGTCCTTTCTTTTTTATCTTGAAGTTTTCATGTTGCAATATGTTAGGTTTTTTAGTTACCTATAAATATCATGTCTTATTTTGGTAAATTACATTGTGGACCCGAATTATCACTTGTATCTGTTTTATTGTCTTTTGGCCCTACTCTCTCTCTCTCTCCTCTCTCTCTCTCTCTCTCTCTCTCTCTCCTCTCTCTCTCTCTCTCTCTCTCTCTCCTCCTCTCAAGAAATTTTCATGTTAAGGGAAGGGTTACTCTGAGGATAAAAAAATCCTCATACAATATTTTTTTTTATTTCTGGGATCAGTTCGAATAATGATATACTGTTAAAAAGTAGCGAAAGGTATATATAAGAGCAAAGTAGCGAAAGATATATATAAAAGCATAGTAAGATTGATGAAGAATGGTATATTTTTACAGCCTTTATCATAAAGGGATTTCAAGACAACTATTTTTTTTTCAGACAAAAGTAAAACCCTATGCGTGGAGCATCAAGTGCTAAATAAGTTAAGTAGGAAAGTTTTTTGTCGTACCATACCAGTGAGATATTCCAGCCCGATGATATTTTTAAAACTAAATTTCATGGTTTTGTCTTTTCAAATTTATATCTCGGAAAAATAATTCGCGATAAATAATACACGTCTGTATATTTAGTATTTTATCTTAGTAAAATAAAGTAATTGTGAACGAGTATTTTTTGCTTTAGTAAAATAGGATAAATGTGTATAAAAGTATTTTATAGCTGGGTAAAAGATTCCTTTGACTATTTTTGTGTATTTGTGGTGCTTTTCCCCCCCACCAGAGTGGACCCCGGCCTGCCTGCGTGGGTTGGCAAAAAAACACCTTCAGTAAAACATTATTTGTTTCGTTTTCTAATTTTATCCCTTAAAAGTATTGGTTTTGTGAACGTTGATGGTATCTACTTGTTATTAAGAATTAATTGATATATTTTAGGAGAGAATTCTAGAAAAAGTCTCTCTCTCTCCCCTCTCTCTCTCTCTCTCTTTCTTTCTCTCTCTCTCTCTCTCTCTCTCTCCTCTCTCTCCTCTCTCTCTCTCTCTCTCTCTCTCTCTCTCTCTCTCTGCACTAATAGAAATTCTTGCTTCGCTCATATTTCTTTAGTTTTTCGAGAATTTTTCCTGTACAAAGTCAATCTTTTTTGTCGGGCTGTGCGAGTGGGAAATGACTATGGAGAATACGTAAGAAAAGAGTGTGAATTACATACGGTACATCTCATGATCTAATAATGTTTTGTGTTATTGAAGCTCATAAATAAACTCTCTATCTCCTTTCTCGTCCTTTTTGTGCTATTATTGTCACTCATTGACAAGGGACTTCTGAGCAATTAGTGTGTTAAAGTAAGATTTTTTTTTTACTAGAACGTTTATTGTATCAACATGTAGACCATTTTTCTTTTTGTGTTAAACATTTAGTTATCAAATTTTCTTATCTCCAATGCTTGTGAACAGCTCATATGTGTACTTACAAAATTTAGAAATCTATCCGTAGATCGAAGCGGGAATAACAGACTATAGCACAAATAGATTTTCGTAACACCTTTATGAAGTTGATATTGTTTTCTGATTTGTAGGAAAAATATTAAAATTAATGAATTGATTAATATTGAATATTGTTTTGTATTATATCATCCTTAATTGCTGTTAGAATACCAAAGACAATGATCTTCACAAAACCTGTATGTAGTGTAAGGAGCAATACCTTTTAATTTTGTTCATATTTCGTAGCATCCTGGAGTTTTGAAAGTCAAACATTAATTATCGCAATTGAACTTAGCTCAAGTATTGTCAGTGAAGTAAATTTAAAAGGGAAATGAAGTAACTAGAAACAATGGCAGTCATATAAACTGTTGTTTCTTTTAACCTTTGGCTAATTTGTCAGTTCAGAAATATTTACACGTGCTTAAGCAAACGATCCCAAAATCTTGTACTTTAGTAGCCAATTGTCTCTTTATGCAGAAGAGAAATGAAAAATGATGCAATGCATGTTCAATTCCTTATTCATGTTGGTTTTGATATCGTTTTTTCACACGTGTAATTCGTGAACAGTAGATTTCTAGAGTACCTTAAGGTGGTAAAGGGGGAAAAAGAGAGGAGTCTACAATCTATCTTGTAACACAGTTTAGACTTTAATTAAGGGTCAATTTAACTTGATATGGATCAGGTTTAGCATGTTGTTATGGGGATATATATACATATATATATATATATATATATATATATATATATATATATATATATATATATATATATATTTATATATATA
>NC_090726.1:144835627-144840627 GCF_036898095.1 Palaemon carinicauda | reverse complement strand
GCTAATCTATATAATTTTCGACAAATTTTAAACTTGAAGTCGTCCATATATTTCCCCCTACTGTACATGCAATTGCTGTTTCTCCTTTATATTCATGGTGTCAACTCACCGTAAATGCCACCCATCCTCCACCGAAATGTCTGCTATATTTAGTGGTGATATTTCACATCTTTATCTATTATGTTACACACATTTACATTATTTACCGTTTAACCACTGCATTGCCGTATGTTCGCTTATTCCCATTTTAATCTCACCCCTTAGAAGCTTTACTTCATCTTGACACCCATTTAGCGAAATCAATACAGCCATCAACCATTGCTTGTCTCTATTTTGAAGAACAATTATTTACTCAGTATTCGTATATGCTCCCCACTTTGTCAAACTAATTTTGTTTATGAATCTTATCCATTGTTGTCTGTGATGCTCATGTGGTGCACTGTAGGCATTATTAAAGATTTATTACATTATTTCTTCGGCACCTAGAAACACCTAGTTTTTTATGCATATACTTTACCTGTTTTCGCACTTACTGTCTTCTCTCTTTTAGCTTTAACTTCGTATTGCAACTGTTGAGTTTTCCACAATTATTCTTCGGTTGTTAATGGCCTACCAAGCTCTAGCATAGGACCTTATATTCCAGAATCCATCCATCCACCCACCCATTTAGGAGTTTTGTGATTATGAATTTTTGATTAATTTTGAAGGTTCCATTTTTTAGTGGATGATGGAATTTTGTAATAATGATTTGCGTTGCGTGCTGAAGTTGGAAAATGTCCGAAGAGAATGTCTCTCTCTCTCTCTCTCTCTCTCTCTCTCTCTCTCTCTCTCTCTCTCTCTCTCTCTCTTTCTCTCTCTCTCTCTAGTTCGTCCTTTCGCGACAACTCTTCATCGCAGTGCAAACCATGAATGATAACACACACTCCCCCATCTCTCTCTCTCTCTCTCTCTCTCTCTCTCTCTCTCTCTCTCTCTCTCTCTCTCTCTCTCTCATACATCATTGCAAGATCCTTTTTCGCTCCGTTTCTTTCTCTTTTAATTCGTATGGCCTCGGTCGTATCCATTTCTTTTCCGTCCTCATCCTGCACCTTGTTGACCTTTGCTTTCATTGCTCTTTGATGTTCGCCCACTTCTGTTTCATCTCCTCTTTCCTCCTCACCGTCATCATCCCCACTTTGGTTTCCTTCCTTATTTTCCTCATTCTGCTTCACCTCTATCTAGCCAGACCTACTTGACCTAATCTTTCTCTTTCTCTAAGGCATGTGCGTCCGGGACTAGCTCTGGTGAATGGTAGTCAGGTCGCACTTCTGTTTTATGAACTATTAATCCCGCCTGATTTGAAATGAACTTAGCCTTTAAAAAAGGATAGATGAACCATGTCCAAAGGTTGCTTTTTGTTCATTGTGATTCTTGATTCCTAATAATAGTGTGTGCCACAGATTTTTGTTCTTCAGCTTCTTCTGACCCCCTGATGAACACTTATATATATATATATATATATATATAATTTATATGTATATATATATATATATGTATATATATATATATATATATATATATATATATATATATATGTATATATATATGTATATATATATATACAGTATATATGTGTATATATATATATATATATATATATTATATATATATATATATATCTATACAGTATATGTAGTATATATATTATATATATATATATATACTATATATATATATATATATATATATTTGTATATATTACAATTATTTATAACTGTTCCATTTAGAAGTTATTGAAGAAAAACCGAATGGGAGAAAAGAAATAAAAAATAAGCTGCGATGTTATGTAAGTGAATATTTGCACATTCGACCCTTTGCAGATCTTCCACATGAACTAGTTTTCTTAGATGTATTTGTATACCATTCCTTTACAAATCTTCAAGGTTAGTGGGAATATGTCATGAATATTTGTACGTCCATTCTCTTATTTCTTATTTTTATATAAAGAAATTGGTTTCATGGCGATATATGAATCTCGTTTCATGTTGTAACTGTGTCTTTGAATATGGGCCAACGAATTAAAATGCAATTTCAAACGTTTCACAGTGGCTGGGTACAGGTTCATCTTGAATAATCTCCATGAACCTTTCCTCTATCTCATTTTTAAAGACTGCTAGAAGTGTCGGGCTGCTCTGAAGATTTTTGGGATCCAATTTTTTTTTTTATTTTTTTTTTTTTACTTATGCCTTTATAGATTGCCAAATTATATGTCAAAGTATATGCTGTGGTAATTGTTTATTGCCCCATATTTGATATTGACCGTATGCCCTATTATTTTGTCAATTCATCAAGTTGTAGCAATTTCACGCTTGTCCTTATTTGGAAGTAAAAATTCCACATATGGCTAATGAGGTCCTGGAATTAGGCGATAAAGTTCCTCGCATTGACATCGAACTTTTGGAATTAGGTGATGAAATTCCACAACTTATCAGTTGAGGCCCTTTAGCTCGATAGACGCAGGAGGAGATGATGATGATGAATATTTGCATATCTTTTCGGTTTTGTACACTTCAGGTTCGAATCAAATTTAAAGAAAGATATGAGAAAATATTTTGGTGATGGTATGATACGAAACTTTTAGAAAATGGATTACGAACAGGATTATGCTCTATATTACTATTACCAGAATTATTATTATCTAGTTTCCACTCAAAGAATTGTCATGCGCCATCATGCAAAGAAGAAAAATATGATGAACGAGAGTGAGAGGAATTTCATAATACCCAGGAAAATATTTGATATTTCTCATTTAGAATAATTTTTCCAAAAAAGAAAATGCTATTACCCTTCGAGGAATTGGATATTTTCCTCGGTAAACTTTATTTTATTGGATGATATTAGGTTACTTTTTTCTAACATTACAGTAGCTTTAGTCTCATCACATTTTACATATTATGTAATGGTAGGGTTGTGATAGTGATGAACACTACATTGAAGTTTAGAGCAAAATGAAAATTACGTCTTACTAAATCTGATTTTAGAATACAAGCTCCGTTAAAGTTTTCTGTTGTTGCTAGAGCGAATTTCAGCTAATATGAGTTCGAATAGGAAATAATGTTATAGTTAAATAGAAAATAATTTTCCAGAAAATAAATGAGTTCTGTTTCATTATATAAAATCTTTGAATCCTGAAACCTATGCTTTTTATTATCCATATTTACTTTTTTTTTTATATTCTGTATCCGTTTGCATTATGAAATCCTTCCCTGGTTCTCTTCAACTCTCGTATCTAGGCTTCGCTCACTCGCACAAACTCGTCCTTTCTTTTTGCCTTTTCATTCCCGCGATATCCGTATGAAAAAGTTTTTCTTTTTCTTTGCGAGATGAATACGCCTGAAAATCATACTGAATCCAGATATGTGGTCTACCTTCAAGTGATGAATACGGCTCTTGCATAAAGGGAGAGTAAGAGGGAGTAGTTCCGTCTGGGCGAGGGTGCAAGAGATATCTCTTAAGCCTACAAATGATAAAGTATTCCGGATTGAGAGAGAGAGAGAGAGAGAGAGAGAGAGAGAGAGAGAGAGAGAGAGAGAGAGAGAGAGAGAGAGAGAGAGAGAATTTAAATCTTAAGAATCGTATGATACTGGTGTAACCATACCGTAAGAAATAACGGTAATGTATAGTAGGTGCAAACCTTACCGCCAAGTCTGCAATGGAGACATTTAGAACCATTGCCAATCTGGGACTAACGTACCCTCATTTTGCATTCTCCCATAAGTCACAGGCTAGATCAGGCTGAACAAGAAGTCTGAACGTTTCATTATTTACAGACTCCTTATCTGTGGAGAGAGAGAGAGAGAGAGAGAGAGAGAGAGAGAGAGAGAGAGAGAGAGAGAGAGAGAGAGAGAGAGAGAGAGGGGGGGGGTTGCTAATTAAAAGTTTGAATGACAAAGTGTGCTCCGTACCTGTGCAAATCAAGACAAGCTGTTGGTATCATTTGGCACATCATTGAAGAGTAACGAACGCCCACGTCAAGAATATTCTTTACGGGGAAATAGTCTACGACAGCCGTTGCCGTAATCTCTCTCTTACTATGAATTTAGTTACCGTACCTAATTATACCATCCCTTTGTACTTCACCTCGCCCGGTAATGAAGAGATTATTACTGCCTGTATTAGGAGATTGAGGTGATCGTACAATCAGTCCTTTGGAAATTTTTCATGTGAAATGAAAACAGAAAATATATCCTGCTGATCTCGAATATGTAAAGATGAATTTTACTGAAATTAGCCTCACCATGCTATTAATTATTTGCTTCTCACCAATATTGATATCAGGAAATCTTAACGAACTTCTCTAACTGCAATAAATTTGAGTGTACCTTAAATAGTAGGTACTTAATGTGAAAAGTTTGAATGTGAAGGTAAAATACTGTAAGTGTCATTTATGGACGTAGGAAACTCTTCAGACAGAATCGGGAGAAACATGCGGAGGTCGTTAAGTATGTATTGTAAAGATTAGTTGTTGACGGCGATTTAAGGGGTGTTATGTTTAGAAACTAAGAGTTAGAATATGCAGATGGGAGTGGGAGGGATTTATTTGTTCCTAAAGGAGAATCAAGATTGGGGTCTTATATTTGCTTTGGTGTTTTAAAGTTATTATTGGTTGAGTGAAGAAGTCAAAGTGAGGAAATTAGGTGTAGCTACGAAATAAATCGTGAATGGAGTAAGGAATGTTCGTTGTTTGCAAGTTATGCTATCCCGATTAGTCATAGTGAAGAAAAATTACAGAAGTGGGAAGTTTTCAGAGGAGAAACTTGAAAAAAAATGCGAGCTAGTGTGAAGTCCTGTTATCAATAGAAAACCAGGACGGTGGAACAATGAAAGTCAATAAAGATGGCAGAATAAAACAAAAGTGATTCATGTAAATTATTTAGGTGAAATATACCTAAAACTGGAAGATAACCATTTAAGACTTTAATATCAATTTGGGACCTTCAAATCGTGAATAAAGTTTGTCT
>NC_090726.1:144820627-144830627 GCF_036898095.1 Palaemon carinicauda | reverse complement strand
GCATATAATATAAACGTATTGGCAGGGAGGGGAAAGGGATGGGTTGGGTTAGATTGGTAGTAGGTTGGCCAGGGCACCAGCCACCCGTTGAGATTCTATCGCTAGAGAGTTATTAGGACCTTTAACTGGTCAGACAGTATTACATTGGATCCTTCTCTCTGGTTACGGCTCATTTTGCAATTGCCCTCATATAAACCGAATAGTCTGCCCTAGTCTATCCACATTCTCCTCTGTCCTCATACACCTGACAACACTGAGATTACCTAACAGTTCTTCTTTGCTCAAGGGGTTAACTACTGCATTGTACTTAGTCAGTGGCTATTTTCTTCTTGGTAAGGGTGGGAGAGACTCTTTAGGTATGGTAAGCAGCTCTTCTAGGAGAAGGACACTCCAAAATCGAACCATTGTTCACTAGTCTTGGACAGTGCCAAAGTCTTTGTACTATGGTCTTCCACTGTCTTGGGGTAGAGTTCTCTTGCCTGAGGGTACACTCGGGCTCACTATTCTATCTTATTCCTCTTCCTCTGGTTTTTTTTTCTTTAAGTTTTAATAGTTTATTAATGTATGATTTATTTGAATGTTGTTTCTGTTCTTAAATTATTTTATTTTAATTGTTAATTACTTTTCTAAAGTTTATTTATTTCCTTATTTCCTTTCCTATTTTACCCTGTAGGAGCCCTTGGGCTTATAGCATCTTGCTTTTCCAACTAGGGTTGTAGCTTAGCAAGTAATAATAATAATAATAATAATAATAATAATAATAATGATGATGATGATTATAATGAAAGATACATTTGATAGAAAGGACGGACAGCCAGTGTAACTAAAATGATTCTGGTTAGGTCTGTGAGTCGGCTAATTAAAATGTTGTGTAGTTTATTTTGAAGGTATGACTCATACATGATTCCGCTGTTAAAGTATGAATGAGACTTTGGTCGATATTTTGCAAAGGGAAACGTGTTAATTATTGAAAAGGGTTTGTGTATAAATAGATTAACCAATTGTTTTTTATGAAAGCTGTGTAAGGGTCCTGTGTTTTGAACGTTGCTCTTTTCGTTCAATGATATTATTCGTTGGAAGGTCTCTCGTTAAATTTGTTTTCTCAATTGCCACTTACATTTGATATAATTTTGGCTTTCATGCTATTAATGTTAGTTTTGTAAGTATAGAGAATTATTTGAAACTTTGATTCATTGTTCTTGCTCATATGGAAACTGAATATTTTGTTACTAGGTTGAATTTATAAGTAACATTTCGCTAACATAGGTTAATGCTTATTTAACTAAACATATAGTTATCCCAGTTTTATTGATGGTTCCAATTTAACATTTTTTCTTATACGGGTAATTACCTGGTTGTTGACTTACTGAAAACTAATTCCTAATTCTCTCATATGTTGGCCGTTAGCTGTGCAGATGAGGTTTTAATCTTTATCTGGTTTCTTAGCCTTTTAATTAGTTGAAATTTTTTTCTTGTTTTCACGAAATATACCATAAAGCATTCCAAAAATACATAGCCCCAAAACGCGTAATGCTGTGGTGTAATGGAGTAAAGTAGTTAATTCTAAAAGAAGGATTAACGTTATAAACAAAGATTAGTTAAATCACTTGAGATTATCAAATTCTGTGATTACTCTTTGAATGATCTTGTTGTTTGTTCCTAAACTGAATTTAAAGCTCCTGCTGCTATAGCTTGTAGAAAACAATATTGGTTTGGTAAATTGCTTTGATTAGTTGCTTTCATTTAATAAGTATTCTTTGAAATGTCATTGATGTTTTGTGTAATTAGTTACGGATAATGCGTATTCACAATGGTTGTTAGCCAGAGGTTGAAACTGCATAATGTGCCAGATCCTTAACATGAAAATTGAGAGAGAGAGAGAGAGAGAGAGAGAGAGAGAGAGAGAGAGAGAGAGAGAGAGAGAGAGAGCGAGAGGAGAGAGAGAGAGAGAGAGAGAGAGAGAGAGAGAGAGAGAGCGCTCATCATCTCTCTCCTTCCAACGGTACTGAATTGAAGAGGAATCCAAGATTAGCCATGCCCTAGACACATATCAGTCGAGGCATCGGTGCAAAGTTTGCAGACAGTCGACGTTAATGAACGGGTGATTTTTTCCCCTTTCCCTTTTTCTTATTTTATGGGGAGAATTTACCTGATGAACACGTCTGGGCCAAGATGATTTTTTTCTCTAGGATTAAGTCTTTAACGTCTAAAGGCGAATGAAACGAAAAACATTATTTTTATGTTCTTTTCTTCAGCGTGAGAGATTTAACTGATGAGGGGACGTTAAGGACTGAAAGGCTTCTTCGTTCCATCGTGATTTTGATATTCGACCGATTCTTATGCATTCACAGGACAAATTTAGTCTTGGAGAGAAACCAGGTATATGCGAGAGGATATAATGAGCATTGTATTAATGGGAACCACATAACCTCTGGTTTTTGGTTCTTTCTACTAAATCCTATTTGTAAAATTTTCTTTCACACATATATATATATATATATATATATATATGTATATATATATATATATATATATATATATATATATATATATATATATGTATATATATATATATATATATATATATATATACACTGTATATATATATATATACGCACACATGCATACATAATATATAGATACAAACACCTATTAGACGTATCTGGGGCCCATTTCTTTTCTTTTCTTTTCATTTGTATTCTTCACATTTGGAACCAGTACATATATTTCACTCTTTTAAGGTTATGATAGATAAAATTTGCTATATCTAAAGACAAAGCAGACCGGTTTCATATTGCCTTTGCTCGTAAACAGACTTCCTGTGACGATTCACTTTCTGGTACCTACCATTTCCAGCAAAATCTTACCAAATTTTCCTTTAGTCTAGGGGACTCGGAAAAATATTCTAGACAACCCAGATCGCTGGTTTTGTGGAGATCCAGATAGGATTTAACATTATTCTTTCATTATATGTATGTGTCACATTTTCTTGGAAAAGAATTCACTGCATTTCTTTCTTAAGTGATGTTTATTCAGATAAAGCTGTTGCAATGATATATATATATATATATATATATATATATATATATATATATATATATATATATATATATATATATATATATATATATCCATCCATATACCAAAGGCACTTCCCCCAATTTTGGGGGGTAGCCGACATCAACAAAGAAACAAAACAAAAAGGGGACCTCTACTCTCTACGTTCCTTCAGCCTAACCAGGGACTCACCCGAGTTCAGCTGGTACTGCTAGGGTGCCACAGCCCAACCTCCCACATTATCCACCACAGATAAAGCTTCATAATGCTGAATCCCCTACTGCTGCTACCTCCGCGGTCATCTAAGGCACCGGAGGAAGCAGCAGGGCCTACCGGAACTGCGTCACAATCGCACGCCATTCATTCCTATTTCTAGCACGCTCTCTTGCCTCTCTCACATCTATCCTCCTATCACCCAGAGCTTTCTTCACACCATCCATCCACCCAAACCTTGGCCTTCCTCTTTTACTTCTCCCATCAACTCTTGCATTCATCACCTTCTTTAGCAGACAACCATTTCCCATTCTCTCAACATGGCCAAACCACCTCAACACATTCATATCCACTCTAGCCGCTAACTCATTTCTTACACCCGTTCTCTCCCTCACCACTTCGTTCCTAACCCTATCTACTCGAGATACACCAGCCATACTCCTTAGACACTTCATCTCAAACACATTCAATTTCTGTCTCTCCATCACTTTCATTCCCCACAACTCCGATCCATACATCACAGTTGGTACAATCACTTTCTCATATAGAACTCTCTTTACATTCATGCCCAACCCTCTATTTTTTGCTACTCCCTTAACTGCCCCCAACACTTTGCAACCTTCATTCACTCTCTGATGTACATCTGCTTCCACTCCACCATTTGCTGCAACAACAGACCCCAAGTACTTAAACTGATCCACCTCCTCAAGTAACTCTCCATTCAACATGACATTCAACCTTGCACCACCTTCCCTTCTCGTACATCTCATAACCTTACTCTTACCCACATTAACTCTCAACTTCCTTCTCTCACACACCCTTCCAAATTCTGTCACTAGTCGGTCAAGCTTCTCTTCTGTGTCTGCTACCAGTACAGTATCATCCGCAAACAACAACTGATTTACCTCCCATTCATGGTCATTCTCGCCTACCAGTTTTAATCCTCGTCCAAGTACTCGAGCATTCACCTCTCTCACCACTCCATCAACATACAAGTTAAACAACCACGGCATCACACATCCCTGTCTCAGCCCCACTTTCACCGGAAACCACTCACTCACTTCATTTCCTATTCTAACACATGCTTTACTACCTTTGTAGAAACTTTTCACTGCTTGCAACAACCTTCCACCAACTCCATATAACCTCATCACATTCCACATTGCTTCCCTATCAACTCTATCATATGCTTTCTCCAGATCCATAAACGCAACATACACCTCCTTACCTTTTCTAAATATTTCTCGCATATCTGCCTAACTGTAAAAATCTGATTCATACAACCCCTACCTCTTCTAAAACCACCCTGTACTTCCAAGATTGCATTCTCTGTTTTATCCTTAATCCTATTAATCATTACTCTACCATACACTTTTCCAACTACACTCAACAAACTAATACCTCTTGAATTACAACACTCATGCACATCTCCCTTACCCTTATATAGTGGTACAATACATGCACAAACCCAATCTACTGGTACCATTGACAACACAAAACACATATTAAACAATCTCACCAACCATTCAAGTACAGTCACACCCCCTTCCTTCAACATCTCAGCTTTCACACCATCCATACCAGATTCTTTTCCTACTCTCGTTTCATCTAGTGCTCTCCTCACTTCCTCTATTGTAATCTCTCTCTCATTCTCATCTCCCATCACTGGCACCTCAACACCTGGAACAGCAATTATATCTGTCTCCCTATTATCCTCAACATTCAGCAAACTTTCAAAATATTCCGCCCACCTTTTCCTTGCCTCCTCTCCTTTTAACAACCTTCCATTTCCATCTTTCACTGTCTCTTCAATTCTTGCGCCAGCCTTCCTTACTCTCTTCACTTCTTTCCAAAACTTCTTCTTATTCTCTTCATATGACTGACCCAATCCCTGACCCCACCTCAGGTCAGCTGCCCTCTTTGCCTCACGTACCTTGCGCTTTACTTCCACATTTTTCTCTCTATATTTTTCATACTTCTCTATACTATTACTCTGCAGCCATTCTTCAAAAGCCCTCTTTTTCTCTTCCACTTTTACCTTCACTCCTTCATTCCACCATTCACTGCCCTTCCTTATGCAGCCTCCAACAACCTTCTTGCCACATACATCACTTGTAATCCCAACAAAATTTCTTTTGCTAACTTCCACTCCTCCTCTAAATTACCAGTTTCTCTTACTCTCACCTCGTCATATGCCATTTTCAACCTTTCCTGATATTTACTCTTTACCCCCGGTTTTATTAGCTCTTCAACCCTCACTAGCTCCCTTTTACATCCACCTACTCTATTCCCCCACTCTTTTGCTACAACTAATTTTCCTTCCACCAAAAAATGATCAGACATACCGTTAGCCATACCCCTAAACACATGCACGTCTTTCAATCTTCCAACATTCTTTTAGTTATCAACACATAATCCATTAATGCCCTTTCTACTACTCTTCCATTTGCCACTCTTACCCATGTATACTTATTTTTATCTTTCGTTTAAAAAAAGCTAGCACTTATTACCATCTCTTGTTCAACACACATATCTACCAGTCTCTCACTACTCTCATTTTCACCTGGTACGCCATACTTCCCAATGACACCTTCTATCTCTCCAGCGCCCACTCTAGCATTTAAGTCACCCATGACAACTACATAATTCCTTCTACACACCTAGTTAATTCATTCCAGAACTCATTCCGCTCTTCTTCACTTTTCTCACTACCTGGCCCATACGCACTGACAAACGCCCAACATTCCCTACCCAACCTAACCCTTACCCACATCAACCTAGATGATATCTCCTTCCATTCCACTACTTTACCTGTCATCCATTCACTCAGCAATAACGCCACACCCTCTCTCGCTCTTCCGCTTTCAATCCCAGACACTCTACCAGACATTTCACCAAACATCACTATATATATATATATATATATATATATATATATATATATATATATATATATATATATATATATTTACTGTGACTTTGCTGTATATTTCTAGAACACAAAATAGCCTAGCTATTTTTCCCGTTAAAGCCCTTTGGTCCAGATGCTTTGTTTATGCCTTAAAGTGGTACATGAAGTTTTATGACAAAAATATACTGGCCATGTATACTATGTATGCACTAAATTTGAAAGCATTTCAAATCTAACGTTAATGGTACTAAATACGACATGTTACTTTAGATCTGTTTCGTAAATCAATCTTCTAAATGTTTATAACTGGAAAAAGGTATTTTCTTCCACAGTCATAATCGGAATATCTGTTGTGTTGGAAATTTCTTAGTGGTTTATTAAGGAACTTTTTGTTTATTAAACCCAAAGTTTCCTGGATCTTTTGAAAGGGTAAAGAGAAGTTATTCCAAAACTAATTATACTAATGAACAACTGCGTTCCCTTTGCCGAGTTTAAATTCTCGTTGACCCAGTAAGGTGAAATTTTATGCGAACGAGAACAGAAGCCTTTTTTTTAGGGGGGTGGGGAGTCTTTCTTTGCTACAAGTGCAATGGTTCGTGTTCTCTTTGCCAGCGTTCTCCACAAACATTTATATCTATGTGTATTTGGATTTATGTACTTGCATACATACACACACATTATTATTATTATTACTACTACTACTACTACTACTACTACTACTACTACTACTACTACTACTACTACTACTGCTACTACTACTACTTGCTCAGCTACAACCCCAGTTGGAAAAGCAGGATACTATAAGCCCAAGGGCTCCAACAAGGAAAATAGCTCCGTGAAGAAAAGAAATAAGGAAATATACTAGAAGAGAAGTTTAAGAATAATAATAACCTTAAACAAACGTATTATATATAAATGTATATATACACACACACACATATATATATATATATATATATATATATATATATATATATATATATATATCCTGGGATCAATATATCAACCATGCGTGAGGCCACTCTATCGTATTGGAAATTGCGTTTAGGTGAGGAAATAATGTGTTCTGCATTTTATTTTAGACTAGTTTATCACTGATTCATTCGGGAACAGTTAAATGTTACAGTAACAGTCGTATTAGTGAAAGTAACATATTTATTTTTTCGTTTATATACAAAGTCAGTCAAACTTGGTAAAATGATACAAACTGTCAACGTGGTTTGGAGAGAGAAAAAAGGTGATATCTTTAAGTGCCTTATCTTCCCGCTGCTTCTATATCACCAGCCTTTCAAAATACATGTAGTCGTTATTGTTTAAGAATTTGGAGGAATGTAATTGTGCATACAATATTTTGCTGATTTTCACTCATAATAAAAGAAATAACCAAAGCTTCTGCCGGACATTATTTCTTTAAAGTTTTCCATTTCTCGTAATTGCAACACGTTCCATAGAAAATGTTAACCTCTCCACTAACGAGAAGTTACAAATTTTTTTTTTTTTTTTTTTTTTTTTACAATGTAAAAGAATATATGAAAGGGATGGCGAATCGTAACTTGGGATTTTTTCCATGCAATTAACGGCATTGTTGGTTACCTCCTGAAAAATTATATAATCTGTATTGTTCTTGACAGTAAGATGGTAAATATGTAAAGTTTGTTTTAAAACGTTACTGGAAATTTACAGGTTTTAATAAGCTTATAATTGAAAAAGGTTTTTGAAGGGATTTCAGAATTTTAATCTACTCGGGGAAGTGTAATTTTGCATTCAATTAAAAGATTTCGCAATTACATTTATTTAAAATGATTCAGACCTTTGTGGAGGAATTGCGGAGTATTTAGGTTTAAAAGTTATATTTAATCGATATCTTTCTCTTACTTGTTCGCATCTGGACTTATCTAGACAAGAACATTGTAGACCGCCTCCTGGTTTATTTCATCAGGGAGAATCTCGCGGATTTTCCTTCTTAGTTTCATCCTGTTGAAATATTTAAAGTCAAAGTACTCTCTCTCTCTCTCTCTCTCTCTCTCTCTCTCTCTCTCTCTCTCTCTCTCTCTCTCATAGAAGTTTATTTCTTTGGAGGGTATCCGTCAAGCTATATCCCGTTTAGTGTGCACCGTAATTAATGTCTCCGAACGTTGCATTATCACCTGATGAAGGTGTGTTTGCGGGCGGTATTATGCAGTTCTCAAGCAATGTTGCAGCTGAGGTGTGCAACTACTGTTCAGGGGAGAAGGTTTTTGGCACTGAGATGCTTCTTCTGAGGCATAGCACGAGGCCTCGCCGATCTCTCTCTCTCTCTCTCTCTCTCTCTCTCTCTCTCTCTCTCTCTTGGCACAGAGTTGCTGCTCCTGCCTCTTCGGTGATCCGTTTTACCTACTTCATGGAGATGTGGCGAAATTATATATCATGGTATTGTGTTTTTGCAATGATTTCGTTTGATTTTTTGTTAAAAGATATTTTTCTTTGCTTTCCACTAACGAAGTAAGATTAAATATTTCGGGCAATTCTACCAATATTTGTTTGATCTTTATTTTCGGTTGCATTTCTTAGAACTATGAAGTCGCAATTGGAAAATCTTGTTGCTGTATGTTGGGTGAGGAGGCAGACATACACACAATCTTTAGTGCAATTTTCCTTAAGTACGGAAGTTCATCCATTTCTCTCTTGGGAGTTCTACTGTATTAAGACGGCAGTGGTTCTACCATCATATTAAAACAGATTCAGCCAGAAGGTAATTGGTAATTTCTCTTTGATGAAAGAATCTCTCTCTCTCTCTCTCTCTCTCTCTCTCCAAAGTAGACACTGCAGACAAACTCTCTCCTAACACCTTGTGAAGATCAGCCAGAATAAAACTCATCCAAAAACATCTGTAAAAGTTTGGATCCATCAGTCCTAATTGCCCACGAAGGTGGAATTCATTAACTCCGCTTTTTCCTTGAAATTATTATAAGTCGAGAACCCCAAGATAAAATTGCTTATGTACTTATTTTTTTTTTTTTTTTTTTTGATATATTTAAGTCGATATACCCAAATAAACATTTCTTAATGAATGCAGTATTTTCGCTGTGAAATATTTATACCTTAGAGAAGTTCAAGCTAGACTTTCTTTTCAATGCTTTGCAGATTAGAGTATATCCAGCTTGGCAAAATTACTGTTTTCAAAAGCGAAGTTTCTGTGAATACCTGTGCTATACTTAGGAACTTGCAACACACGCGGTTTGTGGGGCCTCCACACCACTGCAGCCGAGGCAGGGCGAAAAGTCAAAATTCCGTGTGTGATATCTTTGTTCATTGGCTCTCTCTCTCTCTCTCTCTCTCTCTCTCTCTCTCTCTGTTTACTAAAAGGTAGACTATGTAGTTCTCTTTGTGTGTGCTATGACTTACCTTTCCTGTCATATATTCTTAGAAAAGTTAAGTGTCCGCTTATCCTCGTGTAAACTTCGAACGAAATTAGCCTTAAATGTAGACGGTTCTCTCTCTCTCTCTCTCTCTCTCTCTCTCTCTCTCTCTCTCTCTCTCTCTCGCTATTTTTTTTTAGTTTATACATTATGAAGTGTGATATATGCAGTACATATTTATCCATACATATGTTCATGGAATTCATTAGATTTTTAATGTTTTCAGACGGGCATGGAAAGCTATTTCATTTTCTCCCCTTGGTTCCTTTCACCATTGTACGAAACAGAAGAGTGAATTTTTTTTTCCTCTCAGCAACCCATTCACATTTCCTTGTAACCTTTTTCCTAAAAGAACAAGAGGCCACCAAGCACTGAAGCTTCCCTAGAAAAAGTAGGTCTGTTAGTGAAGTCATGAAAATGG
>NC_090726.1:144788127-144813127 GCF_036898095.1 Palaemon carinicauda | reverse complement strand
TTAAAGTACTGTTCTTAATAGGGGGTCGCCATAACAAAATGCTAAACTTTCTAATTGTGTCTTACCACACAAGAGAACTGAAAGATATGTAATGCATGTAGCATTTATGAATAAATTTTCAATTCCTTTAATATAGGGGAAAAGGATATAAATATTAGTATTATGTACATACGAATGTCAGACTTCATAATTACAAAAAATTCAGCAATGCATGTACGGCATGCATGTTGGTAACGATTGGTTAATTCAACCACCGTACACACTTTTCCGTTTGTCAGAGATAAACCGCATCAACTGGGTGTGAGACCAGTGGAAATGCACAAATGTTTGAAGAAAGCTTTTCCTGGAATTGATAAATATTAAATCTCAAGTACAGGAAATGCTCAATTGATTACAACTCGTGTTGTTACTGACAGGGTGGTACTTTACCGCTGGAATAATGGGAAGTGCCTCCCTTTTTGCTTTAAGGTTTTTCATTGTTGACACACTAAATACACTAAGTCTAAATACACTAAGTCTAATGTCGCTGTGCTCAGTCAGCTAGAATCTAACGAGATCATTAAGATGAGATATGGGATGCTTTCACCCACGCCGGGGAATAGTCACAAATTTCGGCATATTTTGTACCCAATTAAAACAATAAAGTGCTGAAGTCTTGAAGGGGAACCCAGTGTTTGCATCAAATGTAAATTGATGTGAAAAGTACTGGAGAATGAATTAAACATTGAGATAAATATGAGGATTATTTTTAGGGTGGTATGGTAACTTATAATTCAGGGAATGAATCTTATATTTAGATACTAAGTGAGGTATTTTTTCATTACGTCAGTGGGTGCATGATCAATCGGAGTGTCCAATTCGTCATCTTACTTTTATCGCAATGATACATTCCTGGTTCAATTGCTACTCCGTTAAGATTGCATTATTCCCGCAGGTTTTTTTTTTTTTTTTTTTTTTTTTTTTTTTTTTTTTTTTTTTTTTTTCTTATCTAAGTCATAAAGAAAAATTTACTCTCATATACTTATATCTAAGTACTACACCAGTTGCGAATAGGATACTTAGATGAATGTTATTTGTTTTTCAACTTTGAAGACGTCAATAAAAAACAAAACAACTACCAGTTGCTTGGTATTCCACCTCTAACATATACTTGAATGTAGAAAAAATGCTTTGGTATTTAAGAGGAATAACTAGTACTTGAACGATCAGTGCGCTTGTGTTGGAGACAAGTAAATTTAACAGTAATAGTAATAGTACTATTAGTAGTAGTATATAGTGGTAATAATAATAGCCAAGTTGCATGCCAAGTTGAAAAGGCTACACACACTATAGCCCTAATAGGAAAAGTATCTCAGTACGCAAAAGGAAAAAGATGAGTAAAGAATAGACTATAAACGAGAAATAATGAAATGAAAACGTGGTTTTGGTAATGGAAATCTAAGATGAAGATAAAGTTATATAGAAATGCAACCTCTTGATAAACTACCTGACATCATTGGCCTCTTATTAAACTTTTATAATTCACAGTTTGATGAAAACAAGTGGAAGAGGAAACTAATGAAAACGTATGCTTGAGTGTACCCTCCAACAAGAGAACTGTAGCCCAATACATTGGAAGGCCACGATAGAAAGGCTATGGCATAGATTTGATTGAAACAAATAAAGATTATCTACCCTTACCATGTTTTAGGGAAAAGCCACTGAATATTTTCAATAGCTCTACCCAAGACGGCCTGTCAATCTATCATCAGCAGTAACAGCTACCCATATTAGTAAATGTAAAAGGTGTTTTATTTTAGTGATTTTGATTGTTCATTTAAAGTTATCTGGCATCCTGACATCTTATTTTAGTGATGTTAGGTGTGAGAGGAAAGAGGAGAATGCGTACTAATATAAAATTCTCTGTTCTTAAAGGATCCTTTAATTCCATAGTGGTAGTATCTCAATGGGTAGGTGGTGTTTTGATCAACCTCTTGGCCAACAAACAGTGATGTTTACCTGCCACATTATTGAGACGTGAATAATTGCATTTAGGGGAGAGGGAAATTTTGCATGGGAAAAATTTTATCGTCAGTCTGAAATATTTAGTTTGAAACTGAAAATTTCATAGGTTGAGACTGAAATCTTTACGGTTCTTAGTTGAAGGTTCTGATTTTCCCCCTTCCTGGCGTTTATTAGGCTTGATTTCAATGGCTGACTCTTTAAAGGTACGTGTACTCCACATATGTAAGTTAGATTTGATCTAGGTAGATTTTATCTCATTACTCTAGCTAGACGGAATCTTCGATTTGTTGTGGTTTAGCTTCTGATGCACGAGGTAAAGAGCACGTGCTATGACTGTTCTAGATCTGTTGGTTGACCTAAATACATTTTTTATCGATCCAGGCAGAGAAATGCAGTACAGCGTGAGCAAAATGACGTCCAATAAAAGATAGAAATGGGATAGTGATCAGACAATGTCATTTATACAGCAATATGAAAGTTTGCAGAACTCTGGAATGTTTCGTTGATGCAGTGCCGCAATTAAGGAAAAGAAGTAATTGCTGTAAAAAAATAAATAGCAAAGACAGCAAATAATTCTGAATCAGAAATCATACGAAATTAGTTTCTATTTCTATTTTTTCAACATCATAACTAATATAGTAGCCTCAGCAACTAGGTGCCTGGACCGTGTCATCTCACCACTGAGTCTCTCAAAGTCTGTCCGAGGCTTATTTGTTAAAACACACTGCAGTGTACACTAACGGTAGAGCAACCCCGCTAGGTGTAATCTGCTATCAATCTATGGAAGCTCCAGGGAGAGCAAATCATGGCCTTGTGTACACACTTCAGGTTAGTCTCAATAAAGGAAACCAGGTCTAGCTAGATTTTAATTTACACTGTACACATACAAATATGGCCTAAGGATTACTGCTCAAATATTTGTTTAAGAGTCTAGACTGAATTTCTTGAGGATTTAGGCTGAAATTTGTATTTAAGGAAATTTTTTCAGCTTTATTGTGTGAGCCACATATGACACGGTAGTTTGCATTTAGAGGAGAAAAAACATGTACACATATTGCTGAACAACTGGAGATATTGTGGAAACCTTTAAAAAAGATCATCTGGTAGTGTTCTGGCATTTCCTGAGTTAGGTGAATTTATTTTTTATTCTAGAAATCTAAAGAGTTAATGTTAGCGTATGGCCCGAAGTTGGAGAATTTTTTCCTTTTCAAATCTCTCTTTATTATCATGTAATTAATTCTTATTAGATTTATCTAGTTACTTTTTTTATTCTTCGGGAAGCCGATCTTTTTTTTTCTATCTTGTTCCAATATTTCTGAATTTGGAAAAGAAATACAATCAATGAAATTGTGTCGGTTTTCATTTTCTTGGCGTCACATTCCTTAATCCTGGAACAGAATAGAACTTAGTACATGACGTATTTTGAGAGAACGATTTGTAATTATTTCAGTCTTTTTGAAGCTTCCGTAAAGTAGACATTGATAATCAAGACATATCAATGATAAAACTGTGGATATTTATTAAATGATGTTCTAGTTCATGGCATCAAGAAAAAAAATTTCTAAAAGGAATTACGGTTAACCAATTTTTATATCGGTCACCATATTATACTCTATCAAATGTCTTACCTTTTATCATGAAGGACCTAGTCCATTTTACTTCTCAAAACTTTATTTTCTATTTTTCTGTTTCCATGATAGATAAAAGTAAAAATCGATGACAAATAACCACATAAGTTATATCCTCATTTAACACAGTGGTACCCAATCCAAGTATTTTAATTTCAACTGACGTAAACTCATTTAGGGTGTTAAAAGTTCAAAGCCAATGTTTTCGGAGAGAATTTTGTGTGCGAGCGTACTTTGATAATTTTAAGTTTTTGTGGGTAAAGTCATCAGGCAATAAGATTAATAATAATTAACGTCCCCTCTGTAGGTAGGGCTAAAGAAAGTGTAACTTTTTGTAAGAGATTAGAGATGTTGGAAGAACAATTTGTGTTTATATTTTAAAATATTAAGGTCAACGAGAGAGAGAGAGAGAGAGAGAGAGAGAGAGAGAGAGAGAGAGAGAGAGAGAGAGAGAGAGAGAGAGAGAGAGAGAGAATACATACACGATGAGGATGAGAGAACATTACCAATGATGTTAGACCTGATAGAGGTCGTTTCTCTGTAAGTGGGTACATATAATTTCATCATCTTGAAACCATATGCCGAGAGGGTGCAAAATATGTGTATAATGTATAATGTACGTGCTGAGTGCAATAATGTATAATGTACGTGCTGAGTGCAATAATGACAAGCAAGGCTGTATTTTTAGGGCTTTTAGATAGCCAATGTGTTTTCCATGTGTATCAGAATTCAATCGTTACATGTTGCATTCGATCTTTTTACAATTGTAAACAGTCATATGAGACTGTACCATCCTGTATGTAGTACTAGGTATACAGTTGATTTAAACAGTATTCCCTTCTCCATCATAAGGCTCATCACTGCAAAGTATTCTAGGAGTTTTATTCCAGATGTGACCAGATAGTGGAATGGTCTTCCTAATGAGATAGTTGAATCGATGGAATTTTTAGAGTTCAAACTTGCAGCGAATGTTTTTTTTATATTGAATAGGTGTACATAACTCTTACTTCCTAGTTTATATATGACAGATCTATTTTAAAGTTGTAAGTAATCCTAAGATATATATTTTTTAATTTTATTCATTACTTCTCATATAGTTTATTTATTTCCTCATTTCCTATCCTTGCTTGGCTATTTTCCTTGTTGGAGCTCTAGGTCTTGTAGCATCCTGCTTTTCCAGCTAGTAATCATCATCATCATCAATCTTAATCATGGATTTGGTGTTCCTAGTGAAACTGACTGCAGTTCAATTGGTGAGCAACTCTTGATCCCTTTTTTTTTTTCCTTTTTTTTTTAGTGAGGCTAGGCGTGTGCTGTCCGGTTTTCTATTTTTAATATTATTATTTTTATTATTATTACTTGCTAAGCTACAACTCTAGTTGGAAAAGCATGCTGCTATAAGCCCAGGGGCCCCAACAGGAACAATAGCCCAGTGAGGAAAGAAAAGGAAAAACTAAAATATTTTGAAAGCAGTAGCAACATTAAAGTAAATATTTCCTATATATACAATAAGAACTTTTAACAAGACAAGAGGAAGAGAAATAAGATAGAATAGTGTGCCCGAGTGTACCCTCAAGCAAGAGAACTCTAACCCAAGACAGTGGAAGACCATGGTACAGAGGCTATGGCACTACCCATGACTATAGTAAGTTATAGAATTTTGTTACTTTTGGCGTATTAATATTTACTTGTAATAGTTTTCCGTTTTCTAAAAAAAATGAGAATGCAGTTTTCTCACGAGGCTATTTCTGTTACGCTTATTCTCAACCCGTTGATCCAAAAAGAATATGCTGCTATTCTTTACAGAGATCTAGACCTGACCACTAACTGGGGTAGTCTTTGGGTTTGAGGGCGACCTCGAGCAAAGCTCAAGACTCGATTGATTAGCCAATTTCACACCGGCCTGCTGCTCCATGATTAACTTTGTATTTGTGGGGCCTGAAGAACGATTGCGGCCCCGCAGTTTGCAGTGTATCAGCAACTACGTTCTGTTAAAATATTCTAGTAGCTCGTATTGTCCTTCTTTTTCACCTATGATTGTTTATTTTTCAGTTCATTTATTTTTTCATTGTTATTTGCGATTCATCTGTTATTCCTTTCTCTCTCTTTTATGATTTTTTCACAATAGGCATTTTGTCGTTTATGAATGTTTGACCATGCTAGTTGAGAGAGAGAGAGAGAGAGAGAGAGAGAGAGAGAGAGAGAGAGAGAGAGAGAGAGAGAGAGAGAAGGTTAATGGCTGGGGAGGTTCCTGCAGGGAAAGATAAAAACAAACAACTAGAAAATTAATCAAGATTTGTTGGATATTAGAGCTTCCTTTTTTTCAGGCAATTATTTTTCCCCTAAGGTTCGACAAGTATATTGGGAATGACGTCAGGTGTGTGGGATCCAATTATGCCTTTTCCGTAGTATTGCAGGTTATATCGATGCTACTGTACAAGTAGGCCTTAGCTCAAGGCTTGTTTGGTTGTTCTAATCGTTGTTTCCTTATTTACTATCTGGAAATATTTTTAAAACTCTGTGACAATACACATCGGGTTGAACCAGTTTTTATTTTTTTGATTAAACACGATTTATTATAATATCTTTTCCGTGAAGTAGATATATAATAATTATGTGCCCGAAAGAGTTTGTTTTCTTTTCAGTGAGAAATTTCATTTTAACAACATGTTCTCGTCTTTGTCCTGTTTATTTTGCTGTGAATAGGAGAATCATTGTGATCCTTCTCCTTTGCTATTGATTGCATTACTAGTTCGAGATTAACCTAGGAGTACCTTGGAGAACCAAGTCTGATGTTTGCGAGTCGCTGTTTATTATAATAATAATAATAATAATAATAATTATTATTATTATTGTTATTATTATTATTATTATTATTATTATTATTATTATTATTATTATCGGTACATGTTATTCTTAATGTTAAGAAACACCACGAGCATGAGTGACATGTAAGTTGTAATTAGTCTTGTAAAGAAAGGAAATACATTATTTGAAATAAGAATAACGAGGCCTTTGTAATTAATTTTTGAAAAATATAGTTTTCGATAAAAACGAAATATGCTTATTTGAATCTCAAAATTTTCAGCTCTTCCGTTTGTATTGTCAGGTCGTTCAGTTTTTCAAAAAATTGAGTGAAAAGGAATATTGAAGTCTTTAGTTTCATAAACTTTTAAAGGATTTTCAATTTGGTTAATATTCAAGTGCTTTATTTTTCTTTAGTAAGAGACACGTGCCCTATGTTGAGTACGAAGACCATGTCGATTTATTTACTTTTATCATTTAATAAAAATGTATCTTTAAAGCATTTATTAGTTTATCTTTTAAGTAATGTTTCTCTTATACGAGATGAATAGTTTTTTTGATAGAAAATTAACTTTATGGTCCAGATACTGTTTTTGCAAATATCTAAAGGGGTCTGTGTGAATTCCGTTATTATCTGTCGTGAGCCGCATAAAATTACACAGAGTACATTTTGTGTAACTTCGATCAATATCGAACTGAGGGTAATGTAATTAGTGATTAGGTGGTCTAATTAAAATTCTTCCCTTTTGCAGCGATAGAATTAATGAAGCTATTATTAATCTTGAGTAATTATTTATTTAAACATTTAAAAAAGTTTATCACGACCCGACGTGAAAATGAAAGCCATTTACGAATCCGGTTTTATATATATATATATATCTTGAAAAGGTTCCACAATGATGTAAGACGTGTTTGAAAAATTGGTGTATATTTGTAGATATTACAAAATACGTTTAGAGCTTTCGTCCATCATCTGTGACCAAGTCCACAGATGATGGACGAAAGCTCTAAACGTATTTTGTAATATCTACAAATATACACCAATTTTTCAAACACGTCTTACATCATTGTGGAACCTTTTCAAGATAACAAGGAAGTACGACATTGTACTTGTTTGCACCATATATATATATATATATATATATATATATATATATATATATATATATATATATATATATATATGTATATATATATATATATTACATATATATATATATATTATATATATATATAAATATATATATATATATATATATATATATATATATATATATATATATATATATATATATATATATATATAAGAAACTTAATCACACTGAGTGTACTTCCAATGAAGCCAGAGATGCTCCTGAATATGAAAACGGAAAGGGTTAGTGTCTCCTGCATCTAGACGTAAGAGAAAAAACTTCTACTTTGATAAGATTTTAGGGGAAATTTGTGAAAAAGTATATTGAAGGCGAAAGAAATGGAAGCCTCCTTTGCATAGTTTTTTTCACCCTCAGTCCCTCTCATAGCACAAAAAAGGCAATTGTTGTTTTTCATCAAGTTCCGGGCTGCAATTTAAAAAAAAAAAAAAAAAAAAGTTATGCTTAGCTCACATTATAAAGCGACGCTAAATATCTAAGGATAGAATTGTGAACTGAAGTTCTGATACTAGGGACGTACAGCATGTGTTTGAGTATATGAGCCTGTTCTCTCTCTCTCTCTCTCTCTCTCTCTCTCTCTCTCTCTCTCTCTCTCTCTCTCTCTCTCTCTTAGGCGTCACATTAAGACCTATAGTGGCTGGCCTCAACCCCGAGCTTAGGTTTATACGTGTTAAACATATTTTGTTAACTCGTATATATGTAATAACGGATACTGCTACCTAAAAAAAAGACAGACATCATTTCTATGCGCATTCATTAATTTTCTTGTATGAATATTTTTTTTATTTTTTCAAACAAAATGCTTCAGTTGTAACATTCAGGATAATCAAGTTACCATCATCTAAGTTTATATTAATGCGTTTGAAGTTAACCCCTTTGATTTTCATAACCCAGGGAAGAGATATGGAATTAAACTAACGTTCATAATTGAAAGGACATGACGGCGTATTTTATGAGTGAAATTATAATTTCTGTTGATGCAATGCCAGAATATATTATAATTTATTAAAAGAAACATTCTACATTTAGTTGATTAGTCTTAGTTTGTTATACAGTATGTATGTTTTACATATCTAGGAAGTTGACATTGATTCGAATGTAGTTACTTAGAATTTGTTGTTTCATCGAGCGGATCAAGCGTTATCTTGTGAATTAGTACAAAATATGTGCTATGCCCTGAATGTCTGTTCGGTTGCTTGTTCTTGGTCTCTCGTTAGGTATGTTGTTGGATACAACTTGAATTCTTGTGAAATCAGAGCGACGTGCAAAATTACAGATATGGGTTTATGATGGCAATTCCTCTGATAACGGAGGTTCGGTGAAGGAAGTATTAGTCTCAATGAAATATAAATAGTAGTGGCGAATTCTTGTAATTCTGTACTTGTTTAGTATTTAACAGGTCATGTTGTGAATAAACGATAACATATTTTTGAAATTTAGCTAAATCCTAATGTTTATAGTGAATATGCGGTTTTGATTAAATATATTCATGAAAAGTTAATTGGGAGAAGTTTTTCCCGTAAATGCAAAAGATACATACACAGAGCAGCACTACGGACGTTTTAGTTACGGCAATGAGTCGCTATGAAGTGAGTTATATATTAGTAACAATATTCTAGATAAAATGTGGGTCAAATTTAGTTATAGCAATCTGCAAGACTTGCTAAAGATTGGATTTAAAGGTTTTCATTATCTAGACTATAGTTGGGATAATCTTTGGCCATATTCGAAAAGAATTATATTTATGGGAGTTTTTAATTAATTTGTGGTTCTTAGTTGAATGTGAAGAGGATTTTCCTGTGTTGCATTATTCGTTGATTAAAAAGGATCTTATGATATTTGCCTTTAGTATTTTGATCTCTCAAGTATAATGAGAAGTTTTTTACAAAAGGAAAGTTAAGTAAAATGAAAAGTTTTGACAAAAGGAAAGGAAGAGTATTAATTTTTTTAGCTGTGAATTGTCCCAGTTTTTTTTCTTTTCTTCTTCTTTCCAAGTCACATGTGTTGTGAGGCTCCACATTAATAACTTTCGTCAGAATGAAACTAGGTTGAGAACGTGCCTCAGGAGGAGGTTGAGAATAAAAGAAAGAGGTCCCTATCTAGGGGACAATCACCAGCGCTGTAGTGGCGGTTGAGAAGAGAGGTATACGAAGGAGGCCATTCATGTAGAGGAGAAGGGTGTATACAAGAGAGTATTTATGTAGGACATAAAGGATCCAAATGGACGTAAATAAAACTTATACAATTCTAGAAATTCACGTTATGTACAGTTTTGCAAGCATTTCAAATCGTCATGCCCATAAGATAGAAATGAGGCGTCTAAGTAATCACACCAAACATCCTGTCTACGTCTCATCAATTGACCCAGATTCGCCCAGTTCTTTGTTCTCGTTATCTTCGTTATCATAACCAGGTAACCTATTTTCTCTCTGCTAACCCTTCCACCACTTCCGTGCTGTCAATATCTTCATCGTTTTGCTCCCAGTTTTTAAGTTTTTATATTTTTGTTTCACTTGCCTTTGATATCATTGACAAGAAAAATACATTGTTACTCTTCAAATAATTGTCTAGATTTGGATGTTTGTGAAGTAATAGTCTCTCTCTCTCTCTCTCTCTCTCTCTCTCTCTCTCTCTCTCTCTCTCTTATTTGCGACCTCGTTTCTCTCATCTTTGGGATGGACTTAATTGTATTCATCACCAACTTGAGCTTGAAGCAACAACATTAACTTACTTCTGGATTAGCAACAATTCTCAATTATCAGGCAAAGGGAAATTCAGTTTAGGTTTAAGCATGCTGATAATAGTTAATTGATGTTAATATCATTCATATCATGAAAGCAAGAAGATGGAATAACACTGAAAACTAAACAAAGAAATTAAAGCAAGAAAATGGGATAACATTGAAAATATAAATATAATCAGTTTTTGGTAGAATTTTCCTTAATAATGTCTGCTAGAAATATTAATCCTAATGAAGCTGTTCGACAGATGAAGTTTCTTGACCTGGTGTGCGAGAGCTCATGTCGGGGGAATATTGGCAAAAACTTGAAAACTAGTTCATTCTTCAAATTTTGCGTCAGTTGGTAAGATTTTTTTTCTTTTCTTTTCTTTTTTAATTTTAAGGGAGGGCCACTGGTGGCGTAATAGAATTTTGTTTTCATCATAGCCCAAATGTTATTCAAATTTTGATGCTTTGAGTTGGAACATTTAGTTGAACACTTCATATGGATTGCTGTTGTTTTCCAAGTAACTAACTTAGGAATAATGTTGTTCGGTCTTCTGACATCTTTATATTCATATCTGCTAAGCCTTTGATATTATTCAAGTATCCGGTTCAACGAAATTCAATAGCCTTAAATCCACGAGTTACCGTTGAGGGGAAACCGTTTGCCCTGGGTATGGTTACCGTTTCCTATAAGTCTATACTTACTCAAAACGCTAAACTCAGAGATACGTTGATAATCAATCTTCTCTCTCTCTCTCTCTCTCTCTCTCTCTCTCTCTCTCTCTCATATATATATATATATATATATGTGTGTGTGTGTGTGTGTATATATGTATATAGGTATGTATATATATACGTGTGTGTAATATATGTATATATATATATATATATGATAAATTTTGCACATTTTTACGTGTTTTTCATATTCAAATAAGCCATATATATTTTGATATATTAATGTCTGGATTCTCTTAACGACCTCGGGATCAGAGCCCCAGGCGAAATCTCACAAAGACAAGAGCTTGGCTCCGGCTGGGAATCGAACCCTGGTCGGCAAGCTTATATAGACAGTGACTAACCCATTCGGCCACGAATGGGTTAGTCACTGTCTATATAAGCTTGCCGACCAGGGTTCGATTCCCGGCCGGAGCCAAGCTCTTGTCTTTGTGAGATTTCGCCTGGGGCTCTGATCCCGAGGTCGTTAAGAGAATCCAGACATTAATATATCAAAATATATATGGCTTATTTGATATATATATATATATATATATATATATATATTACACACATATATATACCAACCACATGAATATTTTCCCTTTCGTTGGAGACCCACGAGATGAGTACAGGCTTTGGGTTTCTCGGCATGAATTTATGAGTAAACTTGTTAGGTCAACACCTTAATTCCTTATATGAATTTTTTTTGACAATGCTATAGAAATTATTTAATCCTGCTCTCCAAGATATGGACCTGGACAATGACAATGCGTTGGTTTCAGCAAGATGGAGCCACAGCCCACAATGCCTGCATTTCAATAGGATTTCTGAGTAAAGCCTTTCCTGGACGGCTAATTTCCTGAGAGGAGACTTAATTAAACCATTGCCACCGAAAGAAGATGGCCTGCGCGCTCGCCTGATTTGTTCCCCTGTGATTATTTCCTGTTTGGTTATCTGGAATCACGGATTTATAACCAGCGTCCACAGACTCTTGAAGACCTACAGAATTCCATCCAAACCGAAATAGCCAATATACCTCTCAACATGCTGGAAAGAGTAGACCAAAGCTTCCTAAACTGTCTGAATCAGTGTATTGAAAATGGAGGTCAACATTTAAAAGATATTGTCTTTAAAACTTTGTAAAAGTAAATCTCCCATGTTGTGTGACAGGCATAGGGTAATAATAACAAATTGTGAAACGTGAACAGTTTTTTTGTTTCACTCTCAAATAAGAAAGTTACTGCGCCTCACCCTATACTTAGTTAATTGGACCTTTCGAACGTGAGCAACCTCTGTAAAGGGTGGGAGTTATTTCCGTCTGTGCAATTCGCGTGATGAACTGTGGTTCACTACTTGGTGGTCTTTGCAATGTACTTTCATCATGTAACTGCACTCACTTTCAAGTATTTTACTATATTCCGCCCTTTTTTTACCATCTTGTCGACCAACCTCTTTAATTTCATTTCATATGGCTATTACTCTTCAAGGTTTTATCTAATTTACACTTGGGTGTCTCTTGGCCTCTCCTGGAGAAGGACACTCCAAAATCCAACAATTGTTCTCTAGTCTTGGGTAGTGCCATAACCTCTGTACCATGGTCCTCCACTATCTTGTGTTAGAGTTCTCTTGCTTGAGGGTACACTCGGGCACACTATTCTATCTTATTTATCTTCGTCTTGTTTTAAAGTTATTATAGTTTGTATAGGAGATATTTATTCTAGTGTTGTTACTCTTCATAAAATATTTTATTTTTCCTTGTGTCTTTTCCTCGCTGGGCTATTTTCCCTGTTGGAGCCCCTGGGCTTATAGCATCCTGCTTTTTCAACTTGGGTTGTAGCTTAGCAAGTAATATATATATATATATATATATATATATATATATATTGTGTGTGTGTGTCTGTGTGTGTGCGAATGTTTTTGTGGGTGTGTACGGGAGGGACGAGATTCGCTTATCTTGAGAAGTGAAAGGATAGTAAGTATGTAAAAATATGTACGTCAACCTTGATAGTGGATTAAATACTAGGATTTTAGTAGATTGTAGTTAATATAAGTCGTGGTGAGTAAGGTGCATCGTTATAGACCTTATGTCAGAAATCTGGCTGAAAACACTAAGGTTATCACCTTCTGGAGCCATGAACTCTACGGGAAAAATCTTGGACCGTGGATTGTTCGAAGAACCTAGCTCCTTCACCTAGTGGTGAATGGTATCAGCATCTGGTGGTCTTGAATAAAGGGAGGTGATACCATCATCTTCGTTCTTAGAAACTTTCTCTATAACTGGAAAGCTGTCCTTATTAGCGAACGGTTCTGGGTCAAATTTCATTGTGGATTTATCAACACTAGGTATGATTAATAACTAAAACAGTTGAACGACTGTGTTGACTCGTGACCGGAATGAGGAGCATCTTGTAAACATCTCTAAGAACCGAAAGGTTAACACCTGGAGCCACACCCTTTAAGGGGATAAGGCATATTGTGAAATATTCATATATCCTTCATTATGTATATTGCATCTGTATGTGTCTGCGCATACCGGTATTTACTGATGAAGGAGATATCGCTTTTCAATCATTTTCTTTTGCTGGCAAGTATGCATTTGTAAAGGGAAGAGATATGTACATAAATATCTAAGTATATAGAATTCTTATTTAACATGTCTTTGTAAGAAAAATAAAATTAAAAGAAAGTTAATCTTTTAATATTATTTTGATTTACATTCATTCAGTTGAACAGACTTATTAGTTTAATTCAAATTTTGAGTCAGGTTGTCATCATAAGATATTCACGCCAGTATCTGTAAAGTCATTTTGTAATATACCGATAGAATTCTGTAAAGGTTTCCATGGAAATGGAGAGCTTTTTATTCTAGGAAAAGGTGTGTAGCTTTTAACGTTGTGCACTCGACAGGATTGCAACTTTTTTTCTTGTACAGTGTGAAATATTAAGACAGTTCATATATTCTTGTCTTTTTTAGCCTTGTTATTTTTTGGAGCACTGTATACGAGTTTCTTCACATTTTTTTTGACTTTTTGGTTTTAATTCAAGATTTTTATTTACGCATAAAAATTAGAGTTATTTTTAACAGGATTTTAGAATAAGCACCACTAATTGAGAGAGAGAGAGAGAGAGAGAGAGAGAGAGAGAGAGAGAGAGAGAGAGAGGGGGGGGGTGTTCTGGATATTTCAAGGAATAATGACACTGGATGTTATATAGAGAGCAATGTATAGTAGGGTTACAGTAGAATTGAGTTAAACAAACAATCTAGCACTTCCAAGATCTTGTTAGGAATTTTTGTCCGAAGACAGTAAAGTAAAAGCTGTTTAAGAGAAATTCACTTTTTCCTCCCAAGAATTCCGTGATGCCGGGAGGCTCCCGCCTCTTATGTGGCTAAATTCCTTTACTGAATAGTGCTGGATTCCACGAAGAGGGGTTTTGTATTTATCTTCGTTATTTTCTAGACAACTGCTTTTTATTTTAATTAATTGGAAATTAAACGCTAGTTTCTTTTTTCTTAGCATTAAGGCTGCCGTGGAACAGTAGTCAATCCACTACATCACCCGTTTACTAGAGATCATCAATGCTTGGATAACTAAATTTAGTAGTTTTATTTTCTTTTACTGTGTTACCCTGTACCCAGAGTGGGAATTTCCTTGATTTTGTTTCCCTGATTCTTGAAAGTGTTAATTTTTCCCTGTTTTTCCTAAAGTTCCTTCAGATTTATATTATTTCATGAAGTATAACTGGGTGACTGGTTTCATAATTCATACATATTGATTATATACATTCGGTATTGTCTAGAGATAAACGTTAGGTTACGATGATCATGAATTCTGATAAAAATAGATTTTACTTCTATGACTTGAAAAATTCCATTTATATCTCCCTGTGGTAATTATTGTGATGTATGAATAAGATTATTAGGATAAGATTATTAGGTTTCACATTATTATTATTATTATTATTATTATTATTATTATTATTATTATTATTATTATTATTATTATTATTACTGGCTAAGCTACAACCCCAGCTGGAAAAGCAAGATGCTGTAAGCTCAAGGGCTCCAACAGGGAAAAATAACCCGGAAAGGAAATGAAGAAATAAATAAACTATATAAGTATTAAGGTATTTTACGAACAGTTATAACATGAAAACAGATCTTTCATATATAAACTATAAAAATACTTGTCTGACTGTTCAACATAAAAACATTTTGAAGTTCTACCGATTCAATTACCCGATTAGTAAGATCATTCCACAACTTGGTAACAGCTGGACTAAGACTTCTAGAATACTGTATAGTATTGAACCTCATGATGATCAGAAGGCACGACTATTAGAATTAATGCATACCTAGTATTAAGTAAAATGTGTTATTGTCCGGGAAGGCCTGAATGTAAAGGGCGATCAGAATTATGAAAAATTTTATGCAACATGCATAACGAACTAATTGATTTACGGTGCCAGAGATTAATATCTAGACCAGGAATAAGAAATTTAATAGACTGTAAGTTCGTGTCCGACTTATTAAGATGAGAATCAGCAGCTGAAGACCAGACAGGAGAACAATGCTCTAAATAAGGTTGAATGAAGGAATTAAAACTTCTTCAGAATAGATTGATCATCGAAAATCTTATGAGTTTCTTAACAAGCCAATTTTTTTGTGTGCAATTGAAGAAGACACAGACCTAATGTGTTTCTCAAAAGTAAACTGGCTGTTGAGAATCACACCTAAAATTTTAAGAGTCATACAGTTAAAGAATCATTTTCATTGCTGATATCCGGATGTTTAGGAACAACTGTCCTTGACCTACTTGCAATCATATTTTGAGTTGTGTTAGGGTTCTACTTCATGCCCCATAATTTGATGCAAAGAGAGTAGCATCATCTGCATATGCAACGAGCTTGTTTTCTTGGCCAAACTCCATGTCATGTTTATATAATATGAAAAGTAATGGGCCAAGAACACTACCCTGAGGAACAGCAGATATGATGCTGAGAAAAGACCCACCCACTCCCAAGTGTTTAAGTTTGAAAACAAGGGCCTCATGATTAACACAGTTAAAGGCAGCACTAAAATCAAGGCCAATCATACGAACTTCCTGACCACAATCAAGGGATTTCTGTACAGCATTGGAGATTGTAAGAAGGACATCACATGCTCTAAGGCCTTTACGAAAGTCAAATTGCAAACCAGGGAACAGAGGATTACCTTCAGCAAACGTATTTTGACGTTTTGCCAAAAGATGTTTAAAATTTTTAGAAAATACGGGAGTTATGGAAATTGGGCGGTTATCAGATGAACTCGAGTAACCACAAAAACATTTACATAGTGGAGTAACATTACCAATTCTCCAACATGTTACCAGCAAAAGGGAATACGGTGTTTTGATTTTCTTATGTTCACGAAACATGAAGATACATATTGGTAGAGGTTTCTTTGATTGTTCTTTTATTATTATTTTTTTTCCTTTCTTTTTTAACAAGCAAATTGCATTGATATTATTTTGTTCCAGGGGGAATTTCTAATTGTTACTTTTTGGGATCTCTCTCTCTCTCTCTCTCTCTCTCTCTCTCTCTCTCTCTCTCTCGATTGACTGATTTATTGAAATACCTTTTTAGTACTTTTTATGCATGATTGATATTGTAATTCTTATGCATGTTGAAAATCTGATGTTCGGTTTATTATGCAAGGTGTTGTAAGAGACCTTTTCGGTTATTACATATACGTTTGTTACTTATTCCAACAAAATATTTCAAGTAGAGACGTGAATTTAAAATGATTGAATTTAGAGCGCTTTGCAATCCATTGGTGTAGGGTAAACATCCTTGATGCAATTTTATTCTAAATATGCTTAGAGGTTTCCCTAGCTTGTTGTTGGAAAGTAACAGTCTCAAGAAGGTCGTGGTATATTCCTTTTATTTAGTGAGGAGTAGCGAGATCAATAGATAATCTACTGTACATGCCATTATACTTACCACTTAGTTACATTTTACAATAGGGATATTTTCGGTGAAATATATAAGAATAAGATATACAGTATATTTTACCATCCAGAAAGTTATTTATTTTTCTAACGTTTTGTCTTTGATTTTATGTTAATTTAATGTGCGTGTGTGTGTGGGGAGGGGGGGGGGGTTGCTAACACATTTGTTTCATGTATCACATCAAGTTTCTTCGTTGTCGGATAAACGTTAAAGTTTTAATAGGGTTTCTTTCTTGGCTCCGCTTTCAACAGGTGGTATGGTAAATTTCTCATCGAATTTTGTCGATCCTTTTGTGTAGTTAAAGTGGCGAGGTTGTTTATCATAATTGCATCCTTTCATAAATGATTTCTGCAGATTGAGGTGGGTTCTTCAATCCCCTATAGATTCTCTTTTTTATTTATTTAATAAAAAAAAAGCCTTGGTTAAACAAGGTAGATAAGGAATGAGGCATTCTTTACATAATACCGGTTGTAATATTTATCACAATTGATTATACTGTAGAGGTATTAGTGCAGTTTTTATAAATTTTTCTATATTATATACTAAACTTCACATTGGTTCAGGGACTAATGCCTAAAAATGTTAGCAAACTTAATCTATAGTTTTTTTTTTCCGTATCCTGGTGTTTATTTGCGTTAAACCACTGCATCCTTTTATAGAGATTATAATCTGTCACAATTTCCAGGAAGTTTGCAAATCACCCTTAACATACATGTCTTGGAATATCATTATTTAGAAATCTAGCGTTTTCTGAAGTCGCTTCTTATAACCATTATAACTATTGCTTCGTCTTTGTTACTTGGATTAACAAATAAGTAAGAATATAATAACATACAGGATATAATACTAATAACCTTCTTAACGTTTTGGAACTCAAAATATATTTGCAAAGGCAATTAACTCTAGAGGAAATTAAAAACCTCAAAAGCTTTAATTAAAAGTAAGTAAAAAGGAAGAGTTATTAAATACAAGAGTCTAATTTTTATATCAAAAAGGAAATCTGGTATATATATATATATATATATACATATATATATATATATATATATATATATATAAGAGTTGTATAGAGATCTTCAGCATGAACTTACAAATTATAAATTAATTTAATGTTAGGAAAATATACTTGTTAATTCAAAGTGGAAATATATAAGGCACTTACCAATCAGCACTCTTAAGATAAGAATAGACACATTTCGAATTTTTTTTTTTTTTTATTCATAGTTTCTCACAAATTCCGATGTACTTAGTTTACACCAAGACATGTTAATTGTCTCATGATGACGATAAACCTGTTCGTTTGTTCACCTTTTTAGGGTGCTGCAATCCCGGAAAATTTACTTTCTTACACACCTTTGCAAAATAGTCACACCAGTAATATAAAAAGTTGAAGAGTAAATAGTTTGATCGCACCAGTTTGGAGTATAATGAAGGAAATTATCCTGATGATCCAAGATGAAATGACAGTTAATAGAAATGAAGGAGGCATATTATGACCATAAGATGTCATCTTTGCAAATTCATAGTTTCAGTTATAGATGAATGAAAAGATTTATTACCTCATAATATAGACTGATACTAGAAAATAAAGTCAAGCATTATTTTTGCTAGAATGATTATCGATAACAACAATAAAATTAATATTGCACATAAGATTTATAGTTTAATAAAAACACTTTTTCTTTTAGATATTGCAACAGTTTGAGTAATTTTCTCCCAAACACCTAACCAAATTTATGATAGAATTTGTCTATCTTGTTGGTCGTATTGTGAGGAACATTATTCTAGCCTAAAATTTCTTGTGTAAGGATATCAAAGATCATTCATTTTTTTCAGTATTAATATAAAGCCTTTTTCAAGTTACTCTTGCAACATCGAATTTTTTTATTGATTTTGCTATATTTTTTTTTTACATCTTATTGTAATTGATTCAAGTTTATTTTGTGATCCTCGAGTCCATTCAGTTTCATTTCAAAGGATAAGTGTCGATTCCAATGTTTGACGCTTGTTAAAATCAATGGACCTTTTGTTATTACCCTTCCTGTTATTCTTTTAGAATAGAAAATATCTTCACTACTTTACTGATATTTTTTTTCGTTATAATTCAGTACAGCAACCGCTAACTCAAGCTTTTCTATTTCATGTTTTAGAATATCCATTCATCGTAATTTATTTCGTTCAATTTATATCTTTTTTCAGTTTATTTTTTCCGTTGTTCAGCTGCTGGAAGTCCAGTGGGGACTACTGCTTTGTTTCATTGTGTTACTGGTGTATATTTTTTCGTCGCTATTTATTTATTGTATTAAATATTTGGAATATTTTCCTCTTGCTCTTTTCATGCCCTTTGAATGCTAGAAGTTCAAACGTCTCAGTGATGCACAAGTCTTTTAGCTGAATTGCAATGGTTTTATAAAGTTATTTTTGTAATGCTGCCATGGCTAAAGGTTTGTATGGAAAAAGGTGTTGGGAGGAGAAATCGAAAAAATTGCAGTGAGAGAGAGAGAGAGAGAGAGAGATGAGGAGAGACGAGAGTAGAGAGAGAGAGAGAGAGAGAGAGAGAGAATCAGGGGAATAAAATAAGAACATAAAATATGCAGGAATCCTAAGAATTTAACCCCCAGGGTGATGCAGTTATACATTTTTATGAAAGATGAAAAAGAGGAATTACATTGAGAGAGAGAGAGAGAGAGAGAGAGAGAGAGGAGAGAGAGAGAGAGGGGGGGGGGGGGGAAATAGAAAAGGTGTAATACACAGAAATATAGATAAGCCAGTGAAGATATTGGACGCAGTTCTGCATGATCATAAGAGAATTCAGGGCCAGAGAGAATTGAGAACGAAAGAGAATAAGTCCGAATAGTGAAGTGCGGGAGCCCTCCGTTGGGCCCTTGATTGCACGCGTTCATTCTTCTTCTGCCCAAAGTATTTTCAATAATTCTCCCCTCGGCCGCGGGATGAACGGCCAGAACATTTTGGAATAATCTTAAAAGATATTGAGGATCAGAGAAGAGTCAAGGCCACGCGGAATTGATTTCCAGCCTCGCCAGTAATTAAATTTCTGACTTCTCTGTAAATCTACATTTTTCACATTTACGTCAGAAAAGGAGTTGGGTGAAGATTATGGGTCGATTTCTCTTCAGTTTAATCATTCAAAATTAATAAAGAGTCGTATATGAATAGATGACTTTTCTTTCTGTAAAAATAAAAGGTGGTGCAAATTTAATATATGAACAGGTTATTGTTCAATGTATTAAATTAATAATTCTTTTTGGAAAAAGTTAAATATACTGTTTAATGTAAAAATTATATTATAAAAGCTCTACAGAAGATCAAAATGCATGTATAGGGATTAGAAAATCATAGAGAATTGAGGTGATTGTGCAATACTTCATTATCTGTAAGGTTGTCTTTTTTTTTTTTTATTTTTTTTTTTTTTTAATCCCATAAAACCTGTTGTGAAGCGAATAACTAATATATATTGCCATGGCATTTAGGGAATAGTCACCTTGCATATTGGGTATATGGTTAATCATACAAGTTTGTATTTTTTATTTGACCGTTTAGTGATTTTTTTTATGTTATTCCTTTCTTTGTTTCTTATTTTCCATTGATACCTTCGTTAATAGGAATAAGGATTAGTTTTTCATTGGTATTAAATCGTTATATTACTTCTATTGAGAGAAAAGTTTAGCTTTTTATAGTATTCTGTTCTTAAATGGGTAGTCATTAAGTATCAGTGTTGTATTTTTTACTGGTTACTCTAAACACAGTAAAACTCGTCTGACTGCCAAATGAAACTAATCAGGGTATGACGTAGTAGTTATAATTGCATTTGGGTCCATTAAAGGACGGCCTCAGCCTTTCTTTCTTTACCTTAATTAAAATCGAGTTTTGGTGTAGTGGGAGTTCTCAGGTTGTCAGTAGGGTGTTGATAGACAACGTGTGTTTATATATATATATATATATATGTATATATATATGTATATATATATATATATATATATATAGCTATTTAGTTGGTTGCTATCTTTATTAAATCCATAATCGTAGAAGCGCGGAAATAGGCGACTGGAAGTTTCAGTTTATTTGTTAAAATTTTTGCCCGAATTTGGCCTCGTTCTTCATGCTCTTTCCCGGGGAGAAACCATTTTTTTTTCTCAAACTTCTCTAAATTAGAAAAATTTTTGTTTTGTGAAGTTTGTTGACTACGTAAACGATTGCATACCAGTAAACTCCCAGCTTTTGGATTCAACATTTATTAAAATGTCCCTCACCGCCATCTCTATAATTATTGAAAATGTCACTCTTGCCTTAGGTTCCTTGTGTGAGGAAAAGTGAAATGTGCATTCTAGTTATAGGCTCAGGTCGACTCAGATAAAGCTACTCAAAATTCCTTAAGCTTTGCTGCCAATTGATATTAAATGACAGAATTTGTATTTATGCTAAAGATTGTTCATGGATGCCAGTAGGTTTGTGTTCCAATTTATAGCATTGTGTTAAGTACGTTACTGTTTTTGTTTTTATTTTTTCTATACTCTTCATTTGCTAAAGAATCGTTGAAATGTAAATATACGGAGTCTTTACAGTGTTTAAAAAATGACGTATATTGGTCAGAATGTGTTTGTAGCTGTGCAAATGCTTCTCTTATAATTATTTATTTGTATTGAAAAATATTTTAAATTGTGGTTAACAAATTGAAGCAGTTCTTTGTCTTCGAAAAACTTATAGGATGGACTTTTCTAAATTTACAACTTACAGTAGGGTTGTATTGGAAATGGGATTAATGTATCTTCTGTGTAACACATTTACCATTGTGGATGTTAGTCGAAGTTGAGATGGGTTTTTGGTGGCCTTGGCCCCATTTTTGGAATATTCGTGGGGGGAGTTTGGAAGTTTTAAGGAGATCGGAAAGTGGGGTAATTGGGATTGGTGAGGGCAGCAACCTCGTTCGACCTGTTGCCTGTGCGTAATGCAGAGAGTCAGTTCAAAATATGTGCGACGGTTATGATGTCGTCCAACTTTTGCGTTCAATGGTTGTAAAGATTTAAAGATTTGTTTTAAAGTCTGAAAATATGCGATTTTATTCTGGACAATTGCTCGAGAGTGCTGTCATGGCCCGACTGTTTTTATAATCTATGTAATGTGGCTTTTTCGCGTTTTCACTTATACGGTTTTTTTTTTTTTAGAGAGGGAAATCATATTCTTTTCAAAACAAAACAAAATAGAGAGAGAGAGAGAGAGAGAGAGAGAGAGAGAGAGAGAGAGAGAGAGAGAGTTATTTGTAAATAAGGATAGTAATACTGACCTTTTTTTCAGTTTATCTTAAATTTACCAAATTGGAATACATTTCTTTATTTTTAAGTAGTTATGCTTTTTAACTTACAAATCATAGATTATGATGGAATTCAATTAAGATTGGCTCTTATTTCATAAATGAAAGTTATCGAAAGAGATTAGTTTAGGAGACCCGCTACTGATTTTCTCTCTCTCTCTCTCTCTCTCTCTCTCTCTCTCTCTCTCTCTCTCTCTCATAATTTTGTTCAAAACATACCTTTAAATCTCTTCATACCCTCATCGTTGTCAAAAGTGTTTATGTTGGAGAATCCTTTTCAAGGTTGCGGTTTATATATGCCCTTTTTATCAGTCTTTTTAAGATTCACTGATTTGAAAATGCCTTTGAAATAAATCCTAAAAGCAAAGGTTTCATACAAAAGCTCTTGCGATATGGGACTGCTTCGTAATCTTTGATGATTTGTATGTGCCCAAACATATTATATGTTAAAGAAGATACGTTAGCTGATTGAAAGCTTTTCGTGTAGAGAGGATCACTGTAAAGTTAGGACTCTTTTTTTTGTTATTATTTCTGCTATAGAACAGCAAAATATCTTCTACCTCATGTATTGTGAGCCGAAGTAATGAACTGTTTCTATGCTGTTGATATATTTTTAGAATATTTTAGACTGTCCAATTGGTAACCCAAATATTTCAGTAAGTAAGGTTACCGCAGGATAGAGTTAGGTAATTAAAAGTAGAATGTTGATTTTTATCTTCATGGTTGATAAAAACAAATGGATAGTGATGCTAAATTGTCTGGTACCTACATATCATTGGGCAAGTTATTATTCCATGTTTGAAATAAAAGATGAATATCCATATGGAGAAACATAAACTATCGTAATCTAGCTATGTAAGTTTCCAGAGAATCCACTTATCATATCTGAAATATGGAAGGGGGATGTAAGTGTTACAGCAAGATTACAATTGAATGCAAGTAACAGAATATAAGACATAAGTTATGGAAATATAAATAAAAAATATAGAAGATGAGTAAACTATCAAAGAAAAGTAGGTAGGTAGCTTGAACCTGTCCAAAGTAAAGCTACTGCGCTGTGAGGCTTACAGGGCAGCTAATGGTATAAAGGGATATTGTATAGTACCATGGAAGAACAGCCATCAGAAATAAGGGTTTAGGTAGTGGTACTCCCGTCAGTCAAACAATACATAATTGGAAGGTTGGGATGATGTGTATCTGAATGTCAGGAGGTAATAGGAAACCATAGTCTTGTATAGTGATATATCCAAGATTGGAATTTACAAAAAGGGAACAAGATACAGATGCGGTCAAATTCAGACAAACCCAATGGTTGATCAGCTACTAGCTGTATAGTTTACGAGTTGCCAGGAGAAATGGGCCGTGAAGGTTGGTGTAAGGAAAAAAATAAGAATTATTTTTTAGTGTTTTTTCTTCCGTGGGCAGGGTTTCTTGAGGTACTTGTTGCCAAAACACACGCCATAAGTAGGGAAACCTCAAGATTGAAGATCTTGCCAAGTCCTACTTAAAGATTAAAAGCTGATTCTTATTTTGCATTCACATGTATATACGTACAACTCTCTCTCTCTCTCTCTCTCTCTCTCTCTCTCTCTCTCTCTCTCATATGTATGTTAATCAGAATCCGTTATTTTCCCGATTACCAGCATCTATATTGGGTTTAAGATGATAGTTCCATGATATCTTAGCACCCGACTGTGGCACATCCCAACATACTAACGACGAGGTACAAAATTCCATTCTCAGATCAACATATGTAATAATTTTGGTTCGAAGCAAATGCTATATATATATATATATATATACGTATATATATATATATATATACATATATATATATATATATATATATTATATATATATATATATATATATATACACACTATAGATATACACATACATACATGCATACACGTTACACTTTATGTACAGTATATAAATAGGTATAGGTTTTTTTTTCATAAAGTAAAGGGTATCTGATCCAGATTTCGTAATAATGTTTTATACAGTAATAACCAGCATGTCTCTAAAAGTCACAAAAACGTAGATTACTGTTATTAAAATTTTTTAATCATTAGCCTAATGTCAATCTAAACTTTTATGACGTTTTCAGATAATTTTTAATATTTGAATTATCGGCGAAAAATCCGTCGATGTTTTCTTGCCATCATTAAAAATTTGTTTGCAAGTGACGTAAGTGTGCCCCTTCCCTTTTACCTGTCTTAGGGGTGATTTTTATGCCAATCCTCTTTGTCGTCTCATTAAGGTGATTGACACGCTGTATTTTTCATGGGGCACGGGAAGGCCTGAAGAGGACAAGGGCGGTATGAGGTTTTGCTTGTTTTTACGGAATCATTACAAAGCCTCGAGTGAAAATTTGACGAGGTGTACAAAATGACTATTGTGGAAGGAAAATAGTCTTTACAGCGTGGTAAAACTCAGAGAGAGAGAGAGAGAGAGAGAGAGAGAGAGAGAGAGAGAGAGAGAGAGATAAATTAGGCTAAGCTAGTCTTTCATTCGTTGGCGTTACCGATTGGAAATAATCTCTCAGAGAGAGAGAGAGAGAGAGAGAGAGAGAGAGAGAGATTATTTCCAATCGTAACGCCAACGGATGAAAATTTATCTCTCTCTCTCTCTCTCTCTCTCTCTCTCTTCT
>NC_090726.1:144774860-144787627 GCF_036898095.1 Palaemon carinicauda | reverse complement strand
AGCTGGGCCTGCGCGCCAAAAGCGGGGGACAGGTAAACCCATCTACTCTTTCTCTCTCTCTCTCTCTCTCTCTCTCTCTCTCTCTCTCTCTCTCTCTCCACCCGAGTAACTGAAGTTAAAATGCAAAAAATAGTTTTCATAAAACTAATTCTTACTGACTTGCATTCAAAGGATTACCCGAAAAAAAATCACTGGCGACTAAAAACTAACCCTACTTATAGAGTCAAATCATTTTCCTCATAATAGTTCAGGGTCTAGTAAGTATCCGGAGTTGGCACTAGTATATTCTCTCTCTCTCTCTCTCTCTCTCTCTCTCTCTCTCTCTCTCTCTCTCAATATGACGATGTCAAGATTTATCCATTTATTACGAAATAACTTTATACAGTCGCTTTGCCATTTTATTTGTGTAATACCGCGAAAAATCATTCATCATTAACAAGTTCCCGTATTATGTGCTATTTCAAAGTAAAGCCAAGTTTACAAGTTTCAGATCAAGTGAAGAGACCAGATGCTTGCTTGTTCGCTTGCTTGCTTGTCTCTCTCTCTCTCTCTCTCTCTCTCTCTCTCTCTCTCTCTCTATATATATATATATATATATACTGTATATATATATATATATATACTGTATATATATATATATATATATCTATATATATATATATATATATATAATGTATATATAATATATATATACATATTTGTATTTCTAAAATAATATTTTAATATAATTTTGACTCTAAACCTCAAGATATATAAAAGAAAGACAGAGATAATGAGAACGGATTATGCAATATAAGATGATATATCATTGGAAGGGGAAAGGATTAATGAGGTGGAATCATTTAAATATTTAGAAACTATGATCTCTATTACAGGCTCTTTAGAATTTGAGTTTAATAAAAGGCTGAAAAATAAAATCAAACAATGGCTAAGTCAAGTAAAATTTGTAAATCAAATCGCCCGAAATTACATAAAAATCAGGCTATATATCAGTTTAGTGAGATCGGTGTTACTGTATGGACATGAGCCATGGTATGACAATGAAACAATATCCAACAGATATTGTAGATTTGAGAACAAAGTCTCAGAAGAATATTGGAAATTAAATGGCAAGAGAGGATTAGATATGAAACTATAAGAGAGATTACTAAAGGTTCATACGAGGATGAGATCATGGTGAGGCGCAAATGGAGATGATTTGGACATGCTCTTAGCACTCGCCAAGAGTTTAACTGGGCCCCACAAGGCACTAGAAGAGTTGGATCGCCTAGGCCTACAGGACTGAGGACTATCAAGCATGAAGTAGGAAATGATGAATGGAGAAGTATTGATTTAAAGTATCAGATAGAGACGGCTGGCGAAATCAAACCAAGACCCTTTGCGTCAATAGGCGTAGGAGGAGGAGATGATGATGATGATTGACTGTAAACAAGAATTTAATTGAAGCAAACTTCAAGTAAACTTCGATTAGACAAAGTTTGACGTGTAACATGCCACAAAGACAGCCTTCATACAAAACAGATAAACTTAATCAACATTTATGGAATGAATTTCCATGAGATGTAGAATAAAATGAAATTGCGTTTGATTGCACAAAATTTCTCCAATTATAAAAGACTATTCCACCTATGCTTCATGTTCTCTCACTGAAAGAAAGGTATATTTCTTCAATTATATACTATTCTGCCCATGCTTGTTGTTCTTTATCTCTGAAAAGGTAAATTTCTCCAACTCGTAAAACTATTCCACCCAAGCTTCATGTTCTCTGAAAAGAAAGGTAAATTTCTTCAACTCCTAAAACTATTCCACAATGGTTTTTCTTCTCTCTGAAAAAAGTAAATTTCTTTCATTCTAAACTATTCTGCCCATGCTTTATGTCTTTTTTCTGAAAAGGGTAAATTCCGTCAACTTTAAACTATTCTACCCATGCTTTGAGTTCTCTCTGAAAAAAAAAAAATGAAATTTCTTCAATTCTACACTATTCCACCCATACTTCATGTTCTCTCTGAAAAAGGTAAATTTTTCCAACTCTAAGCTATTCCATCCATCCTTTATGTTCTCTCTGAAAAAAGGTAAATTTCTACAATTCTAAACTATTCTGCCCATGCGTCATGTTCTTTCTGAAAAAGGTGAATTTCTTCATCTTTAAGCTATTCCACCCATGCTTTATGCTCTCTCTGCAAAAAGTAAATTTCTTAAATTCTTAACTATTCCACCCATGCTTTATGTTCTCTCAGAAAAAGTTAAATTTCTTCAAATTTAAGCTATTCCGCCAACGCTTTATGTTCTCCCCGAAAAAGGTAAATTTCTTCTACTCTAAACTAGTCCACCCATGCTTTATGTTCTCTCTGAAAAATGTAAATTTCTTTAATTCTAAACTATTCTGCCCAAGCTTCATGTTCTTTCTGAAAAAAGTAAATTTCTTCATCTCTAAGCTATTCCACCCATGTTTTATGCTCTCTCTGCAAAAAGTAAATTTCTTAAATTCTTAACTATTCCACCAATGCTTTATGTTCTCTCTGAAAAAGGTAAATTTCTTCAACTCTAAACTATTCCATCCATGCTTTATGTTCTCTCTGAAAAAGGTAAATTTCTTCTAATCTAAACTATTCCACCCATGCTTTATGTTCTCTCTGCAAAAAGTAAATTTCTTCAACTCTAAACTATTCCACCCATGCTTTATGTTCTCTCTGAAAAAGGTAAATTTCTTCAACTCTAAACTATTCCACCCATGCTTTATGTTCTCTCTGAAAAAGGTAAATTTCTTCTACTCAAAACTATTCCACCCATGCTTTTTGTTCTCTCTGAAAAAAGGTAAATTTCTTCAACTCTAAGCTATTCCACCCATGCTTTATGCTCTCTCTCTGCAAAAAGTAAATTTCATAAATTCTTAACTATTACACCAATGCTTTATGTTCTCTCTGAAAAAGGTATATTTCTTCTACTCTAAACTATTCCACCCATGCTTTATGTTCTCTCTGAAAAGGGTAAATTTCTTCTACTCTAAACTATTCCACCCATACTTTATGTTCTCTCTGAAAAAAAGTAAATTTCTTCAATTCTAAACTATTCTGCCTATGCTTCATGTTCTCTCTGAAAAAAGTAAATTTCTTCAATTCTAAGCTATTCCACCTATGCTATATGTTCTCTCTGCAAAGAGTAAATTTCTTAAATTCTTAACTATTCCACCCATGCTTTATGTTCTCTCTGTAAAAAGGTAAATTTCTTCAAATTTAAGCTATTCCACCCATGCTTTATGTTATCCCGAAAAAGGTAAATTTCTTCTACTCTAAACTATTCCACCCATGCTTTATTATCTCTCTCTGAAAAAGGTAAATTTCTTCAACTCTAACCTATTCCACCCATGCTTTATGTTCTCTCTGAAAAAGGTAAATATTTTCTACTCTAAACTATTCCACCCATGCTTTTTGTTCTCTCTGAAAAAGGTAAATTTCTTCAACTCCAAGCTATTCCACCCATGCTTTATGTTCTCTCTGAAAAAGATAAATTTTTTCTACTCTAAACTATTCCACCCATGCTTTTTGTTCTCTCTGAAAAAGGTAAATTTCTTCTACTCTAAGCTATTCTACCCATACTTCATGTTCTTTCTAAAAAAAGGTAAATTTCTTCAATTCTAAACTATTCCACCCATACTTAATGTTCTTTATGAAAAAGGTAAATTTCTTCATCTCTAAGCTATTCCACCCATGCTTCATGTTCTCTTTGAAAAAAAAAAAAAGTATATTTCTTAAATTCTAAATTATTCCACCCATGCGTCATGTTCTCTCTGAAAAAAAAGTAAATTTCTTCATCTCTAAGCTATTCCACCCATGCTTCATATTCTTTCTGAAAAAGGAAAATTTCTTCTACTCTAAACTATTCCACCCATGCTTTATGTTCTCTCTGAAAAAGGTAAATTTCTTTAACTCTAAGCTATTCCATCCATGCTTTATGTTCTCTCTGAAAAAGGTAAATTTCTTTTATTCTAAACTATTCTGCCTATGCATTTTGTTTTCTGTCTCTAAACTATTCCACCCATGCTTCATGTTCTCTCTGAAAAAGGATAATTTCTTAAACTTTCAGCTATTCCCTATGCTTTATGTTCTCTCTGAAAAGGTAAATTTCTTACTCTAAACTATTCAACCATGCTTTTGTTCTTGAAAAAGATGAATTTCTATGACTATTCCACTATGCGTTTTGTTCTCCCTCTGAAAAAAGATAAGTTTCTTAAACTTTCAGCTATTCCGCTATAGTTTTTGTTCTGTCTCTGAAAATGGTAAATTTCTTCGACTCTAAACTATTCAACACATGCTTCTTGTTGTCTGTGAAAAAGATGAATTTCTATGACTATTCCACTACGCGTTTTGTTCTCTCTGAAAAAGGTATATTTCTTCTACTCTAAACTATTCACCCATGCTTTATGTTCTCCCCGAAAAAGGTAAATTTCTTCTACTCTAAACTAGTCCACCCATGCTTTATGTTCTCTCTGAAAAATGTAAATTTCTTTAATTCTAAACTATTCTGCCCAAGCTTCATGTTCTTTCTGAAAAAGGTAAATTTCTTCATCTCTAAGCTATTCCACCCATGTTTTATGCTCTCTCTGCAAAAAGTAAATTTCTTAAATTCTGAACTATTCCACCAATGCTTTATGTTCTCTCTGAAAAAGTTAATTTCTTCAACTCTAAACTATTCCATCCATGCTTTATGTTCTCTCTGAAAAAGGTAAATTTCTTCTAATCTAAACTATTCCACCCATGCTTTATGTTCTCTCTGCAAAAAGTAAATTTCTTCAACTCTAAACTATTCTACCCATGCTTTATGTTCTCTCTGAAAAAGGTAAATTTCTTCAACTCTAAACTATTCCACCCATGCTTTATGTTCTCTCTGAAAAAGGTAAATTTCTTCTACTCAAAACTATTCCACCCATGCTTTTTGTTCTCTCTGAAAAAAAAAGGTAAATTTCTTCAACTCTAAGCTATTCCACCCATGCTTTATGCTCTCTCTCTCTGCAAAAAGTAAATTTCCTAAATTCTTAACTATTCCACCAATGCTTTATGTTCTCTCTGAAAAGGGTATATTTCTTCTACTCTAAACTATTCCACCCATGCTTTATGTTCTCACTGAAAAGGGTAAATTTCTTCTACTCTAAACTATTCCACCCATACTTTATGTTCTCTCTGAAAAAATGTAAATTTCTTCAATTCTAAACTATTCTGCCTATGCTTCATGTTCTCTCTGAAAAAAGTAAATTTCTTCAATTCTAAGCTATTCCACCTATGCTATATGTTCTCTCTGCAAAAAGTAAATTTCTTAAATTCTTAACTATTCCACCCATGCTTTATGTTCTCTCTGTAAAAAGGTAAATTTCTTCAAATTTAAGCTATTCCACCCATGCTTTATGTTCTCCCGAAAAAGGTAAATTTCTTCTACTCTAAACTATTCCACCCATGCTTTATTATCTCTCTCTGAAAAAGGTAAATTTCTTCAACTCTAAGCTATTCCACCCATGCTTTATGTTCTCTCTGAAAAAGGTAAATTTTTTTACTCTAAACTATTCCACCCATGCTTTTTGTTCTCTCTGAAAAAGGTAAATTTCTTCAACTCTAAGCTATTCCACCCATGCTTTATGTTCTCTCTGAAAAAGATAAATTTTTTCTACTCTAAACTATTCCACCCATGCTTTTTGTTCTCTCTGAAAAAGGTAAATTTCTTCTACTCTAAGCTATTCTACCCATACTTCATGTTCTTTCTAAAAAAAAGGTAAATTTCTTCAATTCTAAACTATTCCACCCATACTTAATGTTCTTTATGAAAAAGGTAAATTTCTTCATCTCTAAGCTATTCCACCCATGCTTCATGTTCTCTTTGAAAAAAAAAAAAAAGTATATTTCTTAAATTCTAAATTATTCCACCCATGCGTCATGTTCTCTCTGAAAAAAAGTAAATTTCTTCATCTCTAAGCTATTCCACCCATGCTTCATATTCTTTCTGAAAAAGGAAAATTTCTTCTACTCTAAACTATTCCACCCATGCTTTATGTTCTCTCTGAAAAAGGTAAATTTCTTTAACTCTAAGCTATTCCATCCATGCTTTATGTTCTCTCTGAAAAAGGTAAATTTCTTCAATTCTAAACTATTTTGCCTATGCATTTTGTTTTCTGTCTCTAAACTATTCCAACCATGCTTCATGTTCTCTCTGAAAAAAGATAAGTTTCTTAAACTTTCAGCTATTCCGCTATGGTTTTTGTTCTGTCTCTGAAAATGGTAAATTTCTTCGACTCTAAACTATTCAACACATGCTTCTTGTTGTCTGTGAAAAAGATGAATTTCTATGACTATTCCACTACGCGTTTTGTTCTCTCTGAAAAAGGTATATTTCTTCTACTCTAAACTATTCCACCCATGCTTTATGTTCTCTCTGTAAAAAGGCAAAATTTCTTATATTCTAAACTATTCCACCTATGCATTTTAATCTCTCTCTGTAAAAAGTAAATTTCTTCAACTCTAAGCTATTCCACCCATGCGTTATGTTCTCTCTGAAAAAAAGTAAATTTCTTCAATTCTAAACTATTCAACACAGGCTTTATGTTCTCCCTAATAAAGGTAAATTTCTTCAATTCTGAACTATTCCCCCCATGCTTTATGTTCTCTCTGAAAGAGATAAATTTCTGAGTGGAGAGCTGTAAACAGTAGATTGTTACTTGCAAAATCTTAATTAAAGCAGTTCAATATGAGCCCTATATTTTTCTAAGCACCAACAAATGATTCCCCTGAAGAAAGTAAAGATGAATACTATGAAAAACAGTAGTGTAATAAATGAGATCCCAGAGAGATATGAAAATTGTGATTGGTGACTTCAATGCAAAAGTTGGATGGAATAATCAAGGTAAAGAGAATGTGATAGGTGCTGAGTGTCTTGGCAAAGTTGCAAATGGAAAATAGAGCACATTACATAAGCTTCTGTTCAACAAATAATGTTGTCATGGAGAGGTACTCTTTCCCAAAACAAGGATATCAACAAATATACATGAACTTCACCATGAGGCAATTAAAGAATTCAAATATGTTACATAGCCATTAATAAAGAGAGAAGAAGGACTCTGAGAAATGTAAGAAGCTATAGATGTGCAGTTATTGGTTTGATACAATTTAGCATCTAGAAGATGCGTCTACACATTCTTTTATATCCAACATGATATTTCTCACTGTTACTCTGTCCAATCTCGAAGTTCAACCTCTCCAGTTGTCTCTCTCTCTCTCTCTCTCTCTCTCTCTCTCTCTCTCTCTCTCTCTCTCTCTCTCTCTCTCTCTCTCTCTCTTACAATCTTCCTAAATTAGTCAATATTTTCTCCTTAAGGTCTCAAACTACGGATGCACCGTGTAGTAACTGCGAAAGCATGGGTCTTTAGCCTTGCTCTCAGAAATGCCCTACCTAGAAAGCTCAGTGCAATACCTGCCATAAACCGGGACATTTTGAGATGTGCTGGTCTACCAAGAAAAGTCAGACCAGGTATAAAGCCTCAGCACCTATTCTAACTCAAATACCAGCTGCTGTTTTATGGGCGACAACTCAGGTAGTGAGTCCCCCACACCAGTCACTGTCTACCTGTCATTAGGCAATATATCATCACATCTTCAGCTAATCCCTGATACATGAGCAGACATCACAGTGATTGGTAACATACATTTTATGCACTCCGCATACGTCGGGCAAGCCCTGTACCTCCCCCTATGACAGACGTAGTGACAGCAGATGCATCCCCAATGACACCGGCTGTAGGATACTTCCAGGCAACACTTCGTCTTGGCAACAAGTCTTGCTCAACAACCATACATGTTCATGAAGATATCAAGACTGCCCTCCTCTCTCGTGAACATTGCCGAGCCCTCGCCATAGTGTCACCGCACTTCCCGAAGCGCATTCTCAAGGTAATTCATGTCAACAGATGCGCTCAGTTTCCTGCCTCCACCATGTCACCCGCAGCTATTAAGGACTATTTTCGACACTTCAGCGATGCCCTTATATCCAAGTAGGATCTACGATCCCAACCACTAAAGAAAATGGAAGGGACACAAATGAGGATTCACCTGAAACCTGGCGCTGCATATTATCTGTACATATGACCAGGCCCATTTTATTCACCCTCAGAGATCAAGTAAAAGAAGAAATTGACTTCTTAGTGCAACAAAGAATCATTAGAACAGCAGGCCACAAACCCTATGAGTGGTGCCATTCCATGGCCTTGGTTCTCAAGGAAAAAGGTGTACACATCACTGTGGACGGTACCCATCTAAATTCTCAGGTAGCCGGCACTACGCACCCATTGCCAAAACCCTATGATGTCATCCGCAACATTTCTCCTACAGCAAAGTATTTCACCACATTGGATGCCCTGCATGGCTATTGGCTAATGGAGTTGGCTGAATAGGACCGCCACCTGACAACATTTATAACTCCTTGCGGAAGATTCCAGCACCGTCGTAACCCGATGGGAATTTCGGCGACAGGTGACGCATACTGCCTTCGTGTAGATATGGCACTACAAGGTATCCCCAACAGCATGAAAGTTGTAAATTAAATCTTCCTTTCAGACGAGGATCTCCCTTTCCACCTACAACACATGCACCAAATGCTGATTAGGTGCTCTCCATACGGCATTACCCTAAACAAGGAGAAATTCACCGTAGCTGGCCGTAAAGTTAACTTTTACGTTATGTCTTATCAGCCGAAGGTATTGCAGCAGACCCCGACTAGCTATCAGTTATAAGTGACTTCCCTACACCATCCATTATCACAGACCTCAGGTCATTTGTGGGTCTCATAAATCAACTTGCCGATTTCACTCCAAACATCGCATCATCAGCACACCCCCTATGCCCACTTATGAGCCTCAAATGCTCATTCGTCTGGACGCCCAACCCTGAGCAAGCATTTATAAAAGTCAAGGCAGCTCGGACTTAACCACCTTTCCTTGCACCCTTCATGCTGCCTCACACATAGTTCTGCAAACAGTGTCCTCACGCCTATATGGTGGTCTTCGTTATCCCCTACTTCAAGATAAAAGCCAAAGTCAGATGCATCTCATCCAATTAGCTCTTGTTTCCTTATGGATACACACTCATTACGCTACCACAGAGCTGGAGCTACTTGCAGTCATGTGGGCTATGGCTAAGTGCTGCCTATACTTGTCTGGACTTCAACATTTCACCTTAATGCCTGACCATCGTCCCTTGACACCGATTCTCAACCACTATACTTTGGATGCCATTGAGAATTCACATCTACAACGCCTTCAGATGAAAGTGGCCCCCTACATCTTCACTCCAGTCTGGCGCATAAGGAAACAGCTCTGAATTCCATACGCCCTGTCCTTGCTCCCCAACCAGTTGCTCCACACCTGAAAATGAAGAAGAGTGCACCACTTCGACTGAACATGTCAGGCGCATCGTTGCCAACACCGCCACTTCCACTGACGACCAGCCAACACTACCCATCATCAAAGAAGATGAGTCTCTACAAGAAATCCACACAGTTGCATCTCAGGATCAAAACTACAGTCGCCTTGTCCACTACATCCCCAGCGGCTCTCCCACCAACCGGTATGACCTCCACGTTTCCGCCCTCTCATATTAGAAACTGCAAAACCACCTTTACACATCTTGGATTGACTCCACGACAGCCAACGAGGGATTGAAGCTACTTGATATCGTGTAAAGCAGACAACATTCTGGCAGGCTTCAATGCAGATATAAAGAGTAAAGTAGAAATCTGTGATGCCTGCCAACAGCTTTTCCCCAGTCAGCAACAAGAACCTCACATTTGTGACGACCATCCATCTTAGCACCTAGAAAATGTGTCACCTGACTTCTTCCATATAGCAAGGAAATCCATCTTGTTATCGCTGATAAGACTTTCAGGCTGGCTTATGGTTGTTCACTGTGGACGTGACACAACCGCAGCTAGAGTTATAAAAATGTTCTGTGTCTTTTTCTGCAAGGTTGGTGTCCCACTCTGCTTACAAACTGATGGAAGACACCCATATTCGAACCACGACTTGAAGCAATTCGCCGCCCACTGGGGAGTTCATCAAATCATCACTTCTCCACATTACCCTCAGTCTAATGGACATCAAGAAGCTGCAGTGAAAGCTGTTAAACACCTTATCCTCAAGACTGCTACATTCGGGATCATAGATTGTGAAGCCTTTGATAGAGGACTACTGGAGTTTCGGAATACACCCAACCCTGCTGAAAGCACAACCACCACACAAAACTGGAAACTGTCTAGGTAGGATCAACAGATGTAACAGGATACTAAGTAGCACGGACAAGAAGAAATAAAATTGATTTGCATAGAAATGACCTAGAGATACAGAAAACAGTGCAGCTAGGACCAAGAGATGCAATACGGTGTGTAGCAAATAACAGGATGCAAATATTCATGTAAAAATACACAGAAGCCTAGAGAGAGATGAGAAAAATCCTAATAACAGCGCATGACACTTTCAAGTAAATTATTTTCACTTTCATGCAAAAGACAGAGCACTTATATTAAATATACCAAATACATACATACATACATATACATAAACACACGCATATATATATATATATATATATATATATATATATGTGTGTGTGTGTGTGTGTGTATATATATATATATATATATATATATATATATATATATATATATATATATATATCTGTTACTTATGCAGTGACTTCGTCATGAATGATTATAGGACGAATTTCAGCTTTCATTTCTTAATTTTTCTTCGCTTTCTCAATTATTATTATCATTTTTATAATTATTGTTACTAGCTAAGCTAAAACCCTGTTGAAAAAGGAGGATGCTATACGCCCAAGGGCTCCAGCAGACAAAAATAGCCCAGTGAGGACAGGAAATAAGGAAATAAACAAACTATACAAGAAGTAATGAACATTTAAAATAAAATATTTTAAGAACAGTAACAACATTAAAACAGATCTCTCATATATAAGCTATAAAAGGACTTACGCCAGCTTGTTAAACATGAAAACATTTGCCCTAAGTTTAAACTTTTGAAGTTCAATCGATTCAACTACCCAAGGAAGATCATTCCATTACTTGGTCACAGCTGGAATAAAACTTCTAGAATACTGTGTAGTAATGATCCTCATCTCATGATGGAGAAGGCAAGACTATTAGAACTAACTGCATATCTAGTATTACGAACAAGATGGTACTGTCCGAGAAGATCTGATTGTAAAGGATGGTCAGAATTGTGAAAAATCTTATGCAACATGCATAAGGAACTAATTCATCGACGGTGCCAGAGATTAATATCCAGGTCAGTAATAAGAAACTTAATAGACCCTAAGTTCATGTCCAACAAATCAAGATGAGTTTTAGAGGGTGAAGACCAGACAGGAGAACAATACTCGAAACAAGGTAGAATGAAAGAAGTACTTAGTATGGTGGGAGAGGTTGTGTGGGAGAGGAATAAAGGACTAAGACATGGTTCATACTGTCATCAGAGCCTAATACAAAAAAAAAAAAAAATACACAAACTTGAAGGAGAAAATCTGAAAATAATCATCTGTATTGAACTTTAACTCTTTTTTGCATTACACACTTTATGAAGCACTCTTCCCTTAAGTAGGTGAATGCTTCTCTATCAGCAACTATCATTAAATTATTTACTTTCTGGATGCTCCCCTTGGTAAGCGTTCACGCATAGCGAAAACTATTTGTAATTTTAATCAGTTCAATTTAATTACTTACTTCAAATATTTCAAAAATCATAAGAACATCTGCCCTTTCGATAGAAAGATAATATATATATATATATATATATATATATATATATATATATATAGAGAGAGAGAGAGAGAGAGAGAGAGAGAGAGAGAGAGAGAGAGAGAGAGAGAGAGAGAGAGAGAGAGAGAGAGAGACTATATTGCCTCTTAACATGTTGGGTCTTCTACAATCTTGGATTGGGATTTGATTTGATTTTTTTCTAATCCATTCTTATTTCAATAAAAAAAAGAAACAGAAATACTGCATCCTATTTCTTTTTTTTTTTTATTTAATTTTGTCACATTGGTGAATTTATCCCTACTAGTAATTTAGCCTTCAAGGCGCGTGGTAAAATAAGTTCTAAAAGATAGTGTTGTCGAGGCAAAGATAAGCTCGTCTACATTTATTTGTAGTGTGACTGCACACAGCCAATGTTGTAACTCCATACTACAGAAGTACCAGTAAATATCTGCTAATCTAAGCAATACTAGCCACAGACACTCATTCTTTACGAACTTAAGCAACGAGTGATATCGTAGGAAAAGTAAAAGGGTAAATGTATCCAAAAGCTACGACAGGCATTTCATAAAGAAATAAATAGTAACAAGATTTTAATCTCCAATGTTGGCTATAATGTTCTTACCGATTGTAAGCACAGTATTTCTATTTCGTGAAGAGCTTCCACAGGACCTCTGACATACCAAAATGAATATAATTTTGTTCCTAAATATACAATTAAGATTTGAAGATTACTTTATCTAAAGTAAAAAGAAAAAAATAGACACTTTTAAGATAAATTCTATTTAAAAGGTATATGAAAAGGCATTAGAGCTTTTCACTAAATCTACTTGAACTCAATCAGAGAGGTACTTGAATTATTGCCTGACAGTGTTTGAAATATAATCGAGAAAAAATATAAGGGTTTTGTAGTTTGAAGTTACTTGAATACAATCAGACAAGGTATTGGGATTTTTGTGAATAACTTG
>NC_090726.1:144754860-144769860 GCF_036898095.1 Palaemon carinicauda | reverse complement strand
ATTTTTAAGATTATACTAATTTTTAAGATTATACTAATTTTTAAGATTATACTAATTTTTAAGATTATACTAATTTTTAAGATTATACCAATTTTTTTCAATATTTTTAAGCCTCCAATCTTTAAACATTTTCGAAGACGAATCCAAAATTAATTTCCCTTCTACTTTGTCACTGTAAAACCCATGGACATCCACTCTTTCATTCATTCATCATCAACGCGTATGTGCGAGCGTATATATATATATATATATATATATATATATATATATATATATATATATATATATATATATATAATATATATATTTGATATATATATAAATGTATATACATATGAGAGTGTGTACCGTGTGTACATGTATATATTAAATATACAAAATAATATACATATATACATTATGTATATATAAATAAATAAATATATATATATATATATATATATATATATATATATATATATATATATATATATATATATATATATAAATATATATGCGTGTGTGTGTCCAAGTCTATATATACACGTATAATCTATATACATCATATATATATATATATATATATATATATATATATATATATATATATATATATATATATATATATATATATATATATATATATATATATATATATACCTTAATGTCTTGAAAGTTTGTGTAACGCCATGGTCAGCAAAACTGTGCTGGTCAAGGCCACGTATACTAGGTTGGTTTTTTGTGATCGACCAGACTAGTTTTCAACCATCACCAATCCGCAGTGGTCAGCATGGTAATGAAATCTAGCTAAACCCCAGACATGAACAAGGACATGTCTGAGGCCTTTGTCTTGCAGTGAACTAGAAATCACTGCATTTGTTGTTTTGTTAATATATGTAAGATATATCTATATCTATATTATTATCTATATCATTTTATATATATATATATATATATATATATATATATATATATATATATATATATATATATATATATATATATATATATATATAAATATATATATATATATATATATATATATATATATATATATATATATATATATATATATATATATATATATATATATATAGATAGATAGATAGATAGATAGATAAAACTCAAGAAGTATAATCGTGTGAAAGATCCCACTTTCTATATTCATGATATACGCCCGTTCCCCATACAGCCAGTCAAGTTCACTATGTTTAGGTTTTACCTTAATTGAAATTTTGTGGAGAATATGGAAACTATAATTTTGTGAAAACTTTATGGTATAAGCAATTACAAAAGAAAGTTTCCATTTGTTCCAATTCCCTTATGGCCACGAAAACATTATCTACCAAGATAATGTTTTCGTTATCAAATAACCAAGGGCTTTTATTCTGACAGTAAAACTACCCTTTACAATGCCATAGCTGCAGATGTGTTGAAACATTTTTTCATAGCAGGTCTTGCAAATGCTTACTAATTATATGAGACAAATTAGCCATTAGTCCATACTAGTCTGATGCTGAAAAGGAGGAGTTGGAACAACATCCCGGGATAGACTTCTACCAGTGTGGCTAGACATAGTAGAAGAGAGGACCAGTGTACATCATGGCAACTATGTTGAGGTTCAGTGACAACTGTAAAGCGGTACAAAGAAGACACACTGTACAAATCAGGGAATCTATCATCGTAGTTGATATGCAAATGCAACTAACAAGGAACAAATCCAACGTGGCCAAGACCGTCGTGCACATGCATTAGCTACTGGCCATCACACTGCCAAGAAACGTGGACAAAAGAGGGAATGGACTGAAAAGGATGACTCAAGCCCATCAACAACTTTCTCTTCAACACCAGTCATAAGGTCCAGTACAATATTTCTTCGGTCAGAAAAATAATGATGAGCAGCTCTATCAGCCAAGGACAGTCAATGCTGTTGTAAAAATTAATGACAATGAATACAAGCCTGAACACATGAATTCCACTAGGGGATCCACATTCAATTCATGTTCAGTACCAAAAAACCTACTGCAAAAAGCATGTTTTCTACACACAGCGGTAACCCAGCACCAGTGGAAGCAGAACAAGCTGCAAAGAGCCCTTGCTAAAACATGGAAATCTACTCGAGCCGAGTAATCTTGAAGATGTCCAAATGTAGAACCAAGCAAACCTATCTATGGAAGATATCGAAACCCCAAATGGCTATTCTTGGTACAGAAGGCTTGGAAAACCACATACCTACATTCAGTAGATAGTGGCAGAAAGGAAAGATCCTCACTGCCTATGGAAGTCAGCTGTTCTCTATCCCCCTGAGGCATGCAAGAAAATCATCATTCATTCTGTAATGGAGACTCATGGGAATGAGAGGATCATGCAGACAATCTACAGAGTAGCACAGGTCATAAGGAGAAGTATCACAAACTTTATCAAGACAGCCAAGGATACAACCACCATAGAGGTAACCAGGAACAACCATGAAGTTCCAGCTGAACTGCATACCACGATTCATTTGATCATGAGAGGACCTGCTGACAACAGGGAAACTCAAAAGAAGAATCAAACTTGTTGACAGAGCAGCACTCATAGTGAGTAAAAACATCATGCATGGATTCAAATAAACCCAACAGGTCAATTACACGCCAAGAAAAGATTCGCAACATTCAGGCCACCCCATGCATGAGAAAATCCACAGGTACGGGGACTGTCTCTTGACTGTTCATCATGACACACATAACATGATGAAGGGTCTTCTCAGGGCACATTATTATTGTGCTCAACATGAATGTAACCTGTTAATTGAAACAGCTCTGGCCAATACTGTTGAACAAAAATACACAATAGTTACAAGGTCATAATGTACATCATTCTTGAAGAATGGTGCCATAGATGTCAGACTTTTCAGAGACAACTTCTGATAGGAAAGGAAACACCCATGAAATGATTACAGCTGTATATCAGAAGGTTGACGCTCTTGGAAAACCATTTGCACCACCCTTAAAGATAGGTGATCCCAGAGTATCTATCACTTCATATGTAGAAATCCAACACTGTGACAAACTAAAACTGCAGCTTGCAAAGAGAACAAACCACTTTGTCACCAGTAAGGGAATTTCAGGATCATACCAGATGTCACAACTGGAATGGATTATTGCAACTACTTTATCCAGAAAAAAAAGCAGAGGAAGCATCGAGTAATATTCCAGGCTAGGCAGGTTACAACACACTCTTGTCTGAGAGCAAGCTACCCAGGTCAGGGCCCTAACACTACCCAGAGTTGGCATACAAGTGGTTAATCCTGCTGGCTGTGATTATGAAAGCTAATGAACTGAAAAAGATGGCTCTTGGTGAAGATCACCCTACTGTCCTTTCATTTGACAGGGCTCTTTATAAGATCATTCAATAGCTAGATGACACACCTGACCAAAAATGCACTGTGGTCGAACAAAGCTGGCTGTTTGTCAATATCACCCCCACTATTATTTCATTTAACAGGGCTCTTTATCATCATCACCATCATCATTTCAGCCTTCAAAAGTCCTTTGTTGGATGTAGGCCTTCCCCAGGTTCCTCCACAGACTTCTATCCCAAGCTATTCTGTGCCACTGTTGCTTATGTTGGTCTAAGTCATCTCGCCAGTGGGTTTTTTGTCTTCCTCGGTTTCTTGTGTATCCTCGGGGTGTCCAGAAGGTTGTTCGTGATGTCCATCTGTTGTCTGTCATCCTGGCAATGTGCCCCGCCCAGTTCCATTTGAGTTTGCTAATGGTTTCAAGGATATCCATTACTTTAGTTTTTTTACCTATCCATTTAGCTGTTTTTCTATCCTTCCATGTTAGATTTAGCATAATTCTCTCATGTGCCCTCTGCATTGTTCGTAATTTAAGGGAAAGCTTTTTTGTTAGATTCCAAGTTTTGGCCCCATAGCTGACAGTGGGGAGGATACACTGATCATAGACTTTCCTTTTTAAGATGATAGGAATCTTCTTATTTTTTAACACTGTACTGACTCTTCCAAACGCTGGCCAACCGAGGGTTATTCTTCTTTTTATTTCGCTCTTTTTACAGGCGTCATGTAGAGAGATTCGTTGTCCTAGGTAGATGTAGTGTTCCACTTCCTCAATTTGTTGGTTTTCAATTTCAAGTATGCCATCTGCATTTTCAGTATATTTATTGCTCATGACTTTGGTCTTTTGGAAGTTCATGTGGAGGCCAATTGATTTGCTTGCTTCATTTAGCTCAGTGAGTATATGTTGAAGCTCTTTTTGGTGTGAGCAATGATAATGATGTCATCAGCAAATCTTAGGCGACTTAGATATTCTCCATCTATTTTTATTCCTTTTTCTTGCCAGTTGAGTTGTCGGAAAGCTCTCTCCAGGCAGGCAGCAAACAGTTTGAGTGAGCTAGTGTCACCTTGTCTGACTCCTCTCTTGAGTTGGAATGGTTCAGAGTCCTTGTGGAGGCGAATAAATGATGTTGCATGGTCATAGATGAGACAGAGTACATTAATGTAAACTGAGTCAACTCCCTGTTCTTCCAGCACTGACATGACCTCCTCAGTCTCAACCGAGTCAAATGCTTTGGTGTAATCTACAAGTGCTACTACTAGTGGTATCTTATATTCATTTGTTTTCTCAATGATTTAGTTTACTGTTTGTAGATGGTCAATTGTGGAGTAGCCTCTTTTAAAGCCTGCTTGTTCCCTTGGCTGATTTTCATCAAGCTTTCCTACAATTCGGTTGGTGATAACTTTGGTGAAAATTTTATAAATAACATTAAGGAGGCTGATTGGCCGTTGATTGTTCATGTCCCTGGGGTCGCCTTTTTTGTAGAGTAGAATGAGGATAGCTTTATTCCACTCTTCTGGCGTTTTGCTCTTCTTCAGACATTCATTGAATAGTCGCGCCAGTCTGACGTGGATTGGCTCATCAGCATCTGCTATTAGGTCTAACGTGATGTTATCTGATCCCGGTGCTTTCCCCTTCATTTGCTTGACAGCTAGTCGCACCTTGCCTGCTGTGATCTCTGGAAAATGATGAGATAGGTGTTGATTTGCTCTTTCACGAAGATGGTAACGAGTTCTTTCTGAGGAGTAAAGCTTTTGGTAGTACTCTCTTGCTCGCTTAGCTATTCCATCACGGTTGGTTGTAAGGGATCCGTCTTCTTCTAGCACCCCAGTGAATTGCAGCTTCCCTTGGCCGAGTTTTCTTTTTGCTGTTTTAAACCCTCTGCCTTGTTTGATGACATCTTCAATTATTTTTGTCGTTCTATTGCGAAGGTCTTCTCGTTGTTTTTTTCTGTATAGTTTTGTTTAGTTCTGCTGCTTCAATTTTCTCCCGCACTGTTGATGGGGGCTTGAGATTTCTCCGTTTTTTCATGAGGTTCTTCGTGTCTTCCGAGAATTTGCTGTTGTCAGAGGGTTTTGTATCCTGGAACTTCTTTGCTACTTCTTTCAGGGGGATAATGATGTTATTAATCAAGTTTTCAAGATCAGTTTCATTACTGTTTCGGTCTTCTGAATTTTCAAGAATCTCGTAGCGGTTTTTTAACTCTATCTGAAATGTAGATTTGAGAGCTTCAGGTACTTGATATGTTCTGGTCTTAAAAAGAATCGTTTTTGCCTTTATTGTTTGGTGTTGATTTGGACTTTGCATCTTATCATCCTGTGATCACTGCCTACATTGACTTGGTTCAGGACATCAACATTTTTAACTATATTATGTTTGTCTACCAGTATGTAGTCTATTTCATTACGTGTTTCATGGTTTGGCTTCGCCATGTCCATCTCTTGTTTTCACTCTTTTGAAAGAATGTGCTCATGATCTGTAAGTTATGTGCTACAGCAAAATTTATCAAGTCATCTCCCCTTTCATTTCTCTCCCCATATCCAAATTTGCCAAGGCAATCCTCATTCCCTTTTCCAATTTTAGCATTGAAATCCCCCATTATGATGTTGTAATGGGCTTTGTTGTTATTTAGAGTGGTATATAGGTCATCATAAAAGTTATCCAGTTCCTCTTGGGATGACAATGATGTGGGAGCATATACCTGTATGATAGTTAGTCTGTACCGCTTTGAAATTCTACGAGTGACACTAGCAACTCTGTCTGATGTGGCTGTGAACTTCTCAATGTTGCTGTGTAAGTCTTTGTTTATGAGAAATCCACACCATTTTGCTTGCTTTCCTTGCCACTGTTGTAAAGCAAGTGTCCGCTTTTAAGCATTTGGATTTTCTCACCTGGTCTTCTCAACTCGGATATTCCGATAATATCCCAATTGATGTTCATAATCTCTGTTTCCAGGCTACTCAGGTGTATCTCTTCAGAGAGGGTTCTTACATTGTACGTAGCAATGTTAAGCACTGTTTTAGGGTTGGATAGTTGCTTATACAGCACACAGTCCCTACCCAAATCAGACTGTGTGGTTGGGCCTTGATTTAAATCCGCTGACCTAACAGGAACGACCGAATTTTGTCTGTGGTTGTAACTCATTTGGGGAGAATGTGGGCCATACACTGCCGTACTGGCCCATGGCGAGTTGGCAGGGGAAGAGACAGCGAGAAGTAAAGTTTGATAAGAGATTGGACAGAAAATATAGAGGGATGAAAGAAATGAGGGGACAGTATGAGAAAAAAAATGACTCTGGACCGAATGGTCGTCAAAACCCTTTAGATATTGTCTACTTATAATACAGACAATATCCCTGTACGGGGGCTCTTTATAAGGTGGTTCAATTGCTAGATGACAGACCTGCCCTGAAATGCATGTTGTTCTGGGTGCTCTCCGCACTCTTGGTACCTCCATGGAGAACTTCAGTACTGATGATGCATGGATAGAAGCTGATGTCTATGAGTCTGCAACAGCAAGGAAAATCCTGGAATGTACCCTTTACAAGCATGCTTTTCGAGCCCACACCTATTCATATGTAGTTCTCTATAAAATGGCACTGGAGTTTTTCAAGAACATCGCACAACTGAAAGAGGTCTGTCTGAAGGCAACAGAGGGATTTGAAGCTGCTTGTTCAAAAGGGGACTAAGCGCACAAAAAAGCTGAATCTGTGAAACAAGCAAACACCACCTTACTTGAGGCCTTGACTACTGATGATGATATCTCTTCTGCAAGCATATGGCAGAAAGGGATAACTACCTCCAACCATTTGAATTCTTAGACACCATATTCTGAGAGTTAATATCCAAGCTAGAGTATGGGGACAGGGCAGCACTAATCAGCAAGATCCTAAGTTAGATTGCCAACAAAATGGCTACCACAAGCAGTCAGATATCCAGCTGAAACCAACCATGATAGATGCCCTTCCAGTTACAAACCCCATCATTAAGAAGGTTTGCAACCAATGCAAAACAGAGACTTCTTTTGCAAGATGTTCTTACAGAACACAGATCTTGTGCTGCACCAATCTTTGCCAGTGCCAGTGCAGCAGTTAGTGTTAGAATGATGACACAAAGAACAAGTATGAAACTCATGATGACGAATTCTTATCTCTTTTCATTTAATTAGTTCTTTATCTTACTTTTCCCCTTATTCGTTTCTTTGCTTGATCAACCATTTTCGGTATGGGACAGGACTTCTTAAGTTATTATCTAACTCTTTTTCTGGCCATTTTGTAGATTATTTTGACGATGTTTTTTTTCTTTGCTTTCCATATTCCTACTTTAATTCCTCAACTATTCCTTATCATAATGTGTCGATTATTATTTGCTTATCAAACTGTGCTCCATACTTTCCTAATAAATCCCAATTTTCATCCTTTCTAGAAAATAATTAGCTTCTCAGTAATTTTTTTATTCTTTTAATTCTCGAGTCATTTCCTTTTTTACATTCGTTTCATTTCTTCAACAATTACTACTTCAATTTAATCAACCGCCGGCAGCTATCACAAGACAACTTCAAAATTGATTACTCAGTTCTCCATAAGACGGTAAAAACGAAACCACTTTAATAATGAAACAAAGCCAGCTTGCCCCTAGAGCAAGACCCATCTCAATTACAGTGGGCAAACATTAACAAACTTTACATTTATGTGGGTGAAAATAATTTCCGTCTTCCGATGAACTTCTGTCCCATCAGCGGTTATTTACTTAAGAAAAATAAAAAGAAAGCGTGGGATGGAGTTACTCAGGTATTGATATAGAGTGCATAACACCAAGGAACTGCAACTCGCCTGTACACAGTAAACAAATGACATTGGCGTTAAATTAGTATTTTATGTATCTTTATCCTGCAATTATCATCTCAGGTTTTCTCTTTCTTCAGTATGGCCGTATGCACATGTAAGTGTTTGCAATGTGCATGAGTAAGAGTTTTATATATAAGAGTGGAGGCGTCATGCTATAAAATAAAAGAAAAGGTGTTGAATTGTGTGAGAGCAAATTATAGCATGCCCATATTAAGGTTGAAATCAAATGAAAGGGGGAGAGAAAACTTAATGATGGGATCATTATTTGCCTTAAGGTTATTTCACAAAGGAGATTTACTCATATTTTCCATAATTTCTGCGAGAAAAATAAATATATGCTATAATAAGATAGAGCTATACCTACATGAATCTCACCTTGACTTGATAACGACTCCGTAAATAAATACTACATTAAATATTATAAGTCATGCTTTTCAGGCCTTTGACAAAGTGTCAAGGGGTAATCTTCTTGGGATATCTTAGTTTCAAAAGAAATTTAATAAAGTTTTATACCAATATTCTTTCTACCTTAAGTTCAAGATCATATCTAATTTGCAGTTCTGTTTTCAATAAAATGCTGGAATATCCTATCTAAATCTTCAATGTAATCCCATGAATTTTCACTTCTCGTAGATTAAGACTAATTTGATCAGATTATAACTTGCTTTTAAATCATAATTAAGACAGTTTCTTACCAATGAGATCCATTCTATGTTACACAGATAAAATCCGTCTCTTCCAATCATAAACTTTCATTCAGGAGGTCATAATCAGGCAAAATCGTAAAACTAAAGGAACATGTATGAACACTTGTTGGAACAACAAATATATGCGACTAATCATAATAGCTTCATTGTTACTTCAGAATGTAGGATGTCACTGGCTCAAACTGGCTTGGATCAACGTAAACAAAGCCGAAGCCTTGTCTGGAATTTTTCAAACTGGCAGATTCCTACTAATTTGAATCATCGACACCGTTATAATTAATATAGCGAAAAATATCTAAACTACTTTTGTACAGCTAATAATGTGTATAAAATTTGTAAAACAGAGATAATCATATATTTTGAAAGATATCATCTTCCTCAATAACCCTCAACGTGCTTTTTAATTTCTACCTTAAGGAAGCATAGAATCCTCCCATTAAAACAGAAATTTCAATTTGATGGGATTACCTGCCATCCACTGGACCAGCAGAATTTTGACATTGGACATAATATGCTTTTCCCCGCACCACCAATGGACTACATACTATGACTTGCACCCAGAAATTTGAAAGAAAATTATGAAACGAAAAAATTTCGTTCCTGAAGTCAAAAGTCTTCCATGCCCGAGTATAATTTACAAATTTTTGCAGCAACAACTTAAAAATTACATGGAAAAGATATTTAAATATTTCTAAGGCAATCTTAACAATTCACAAAGAAGGAAATTTAAATACATTGCACATAAATTTATTCCCATCACACTTTTAAACCAAACTACTCATGGAGTCCCTTGAAAATCACGATAACATTTTTATAAAGATCAACACTGTACAAACAGGGTAGTGCTGTTAATTAGAATAAAAAATATATCCTTCTCATTACCGAAGGCAAGATGTACAATGAAAATAAATGTGTACTATACCAATTAATGGAGGTATAAAACGAAAATTTTCAACATCTCAATACGGGTTCATTGCAGATTTACATACAATAATGGTGAGAAAACATTGTGCGACACGTTAGTACAGCTTTTTCTGGCAGTTACTAGTGTTAATGGCCATAAATGAAAGAAAGAACATAAAGCTAAAAGCGCTGTGCCCCACTGGCCTGGTTTCATATTCTCTTTTTCTCAACTGTATTATCAGATTTACTTCTCTTCGCAATATTTCCTACTTTCTTGCAAAGATAATTAATTCCATGGAATTTCGCTTAGACAATCTGAGCATATGTTTAAAGTTAATATTGATGATAGATGCTTACACGCTGACAGACAAGGGTGTAAAAACGAAGCTGAATTTTCTGGTCAGGATGAAGACTAACATGTAGTAGTATAAATACCAATACTAGACAAACAAGTTGAAACTATGGTAAAGTTATCTTTTAATCTTATATCTTATTAGTTTAGCGAAAATGACTCCACTCTGATTATCATATTTACATGTAATACTCTTAGCATTAAGGCTTTAATTCAATGGCAAAATTTCAACTAATGGAAAATTTAATAATACTGCTCAATGAATTAGAACTTTTGCAAAGGGAAGCTAAGATACAATCCATTTACCAACGCTACAAGAAGTTAGGTATAACCACAAAACTTTGATGGACCTATATTTGCCATATGGAATTTCCTAAGGATGACACAATATGTATTTGTTCCAATGGCATAGTTTACATATTTTTAATCCAAAGTTTTTAGTTACAATGCATTATGAAAGGAGCACTATCTGCAAGTAAATTCCATTAGTATCGCCAAACGCTTCCTTTTTTGTGGGGGTGGGGGGTTATACAGACTTCCGCTCGCTTAATGCGACCCTTTCTTTAAACTAAAATAAAAAAAATCGATATGTTGTTCCATATATACTTATGAAGAAAAGGATTTGAAAACACAGGTATGATGATTTTAATATAAATACATGTGAACATGGACTTTCTTAATTAAGTCTTTCGCACGTCTTAACGTTCGAAATCAAATTTCTTTATTAAATTTCGCACATTTATAACTGTTGATGAAAGGTAAAGTTCTTTAAAAAATGGATGAGGTGAAACCTTATCCTAGCATAAATACACGCAAATTTCTTCCCCACACTGCTGCAGCAATAAAAAGAAAACACAGAACATAAGTTCTTTAAGTTTATTTTTTTTATGGAAATCTATATATGAAAAGCAAAGTTAACTATTTCGTCTTAGATTATATTTCTGCAAACCTTCAGATATACTAAAAACAGACACCTGGAATGTTATGAACGGAATATACAGAGATCAACAGTTTCCTTTAAAAAAAAAAAAAAAAAAAAAAAGACCACGGGAAAAAAATATTCCAAACCTGGAAAGAACACTCAAAATTAAAACATTTGGTCAGTCACTAAATCCCTTATCAAAATACAAGGAATGTAAAATAACTCTTCTATGCAGAAAGAGATTTATAGGAAATATCTCACGCTAAAGATATTTAAGGTATGAGTGGTCTTCGTTTCTTTGAGTTAGTAGAGGGGCGAAACCTGAAAATTGCTTTTTCAAAATAATTTTCTGTTACAAGCCGGCATCCACCATATTTTGTTAGAATATGATGTTCTGCATTCAGTAAGGGTGGATGACACTTGAGATTTTTCCAAAAAGGGCCAAAATTAACCCTTTTTAGCGAATACGCGATTTGAAAATACGACGAAAAAGCTGAAGCCTCGTTTAGGAAACACTCTGTAACTTAACCATCTTGTATGCTATACATGATTATGATACCTCATTTTGTAGCTTATGATAACACCTTTACAATGAAATAAACAAATATAAAGGATTTGGAAATTAAGGGTCCTGATAAGGTCAAAGGTCACATGATCACGTGATTACCTATTTTTGGGGGTATTCAATATTCTTGACCTCGCATATCATACTTTGCTCGCATATATTTCTATAAAGATGGTTTTAATCTTAAGAGGACACCCTTAGGCAGTTTTAAAAAGTAAAAGGGTCTTTCAATTCCTTCTTACCTAAATTTTATGAGGGATTGAATTTCGACCCTTTTTTGGGAAATCACTAAAATCGTTGAAAATCGTGTTCTGACTACTTTGCTGTGATAATAATTGCTGTTATTATATAGGCCTATATAAGAAGCTTTGTGTTAAAAATAAAGTCTTAGAGATGTAGAATAGAGGGTACATGCAGTTAAAAAAGGGGTCAAAGGTCATGTTCATCATGGATTACATAATTTCACGGTATACACCACATGTAGTGAAATTCTCCCCTAACCCTAACTCTAACTCTAACCCCAACCCCAACCCTAACCCTAATCTTGTCAGGCCTAATCCTGGTGGCCTAATGCTATGGACCACATGTTGCTCAATGTTTAGTAGTCTTGTTTGCACATAGATGGCAGCATTATGAAGTCTTTTGTTTTAAGATGGTGGATGACTTTCACACTCTCAACTGTGACAAATTCATCTTTTCCCGTCTCAACGATCACTGATTAAACAAGGCAAGTTTGATCTCATAATATAGTAAACCACAGTGCATAGTAGGGGTCGCTTGATGTAAGTGATGCATGTCTAACTCATGTGGCAATTAGAAACTAGTGAAATGTATTGCAACATGTGCTTCTTAGGGACCATCTCATAATCAATAACATGTTTCTGTGTGCATGTTTTGTTTAAAGGATTAAAACTTTCGTCAGTCATGCTTACTTAAATCAGGTGACTGCTATAGATCTACTGATGTACAGCCTATTAATATACCATATGGCTCTTGCACTCAAAATTATTTTTCCCATCAATTTGGGAGGGGGCATCGCAAAAGTTATATGTCATCTTTACTTTATCCCCACATCCCTAATGCGAGTTCTAAAGCTAAACTATATGATTTCAGACCATGGAGCCAGTTGCTGCAATAGAAAGTCTTAAACGCCAGCGCATAGAGAACATTTCGCTCGACAAATGTATTATCTGCCAAAAAGGAAGTGTAGATGCTTTACGTAAATCAACCCCTCGTGGTGTTGAATCTATACAGCAGGCATTGAATATTCTAATCGCACATAAGTGTTGTAAGTATCCAGATACAATAGACTGGTTGCAATCCGAAAGTATGGATTTTGAAAAGGTTCACTGGCATAAGGACTGCTACTCAACTTTCACTAGTAAGCAACATTTAGAACGTCTGAAAAAGCGCCATGTTATTGCCTCGATAGAGTCTCACAGTGGCACGGAAAAAACTTCATACAACAGATAAAGCTCAGCTACAGGACTTGCTGGCAAAGGATATAGAGATCCCAGTTACACTTCCCTTAAGTGAAGCCAAAACATGCTTGCTTATCGATGGTCAAGCACTAATACAAGCTATTGGAAAGCCACAAAATGTCAAAACCTTTGGTGACCTAGGTGAAGTGTTCTGCACAAACATCTTGAACCGCTTTGGTACAACACACTCACGGATTGATGTCTTGTTTGATCGGTACATTGACAATTCAATAAAATCAGGTACATGCAAGAAACGAGCTGGGAAAGCAAGACCAATTAGACGTGTCATCAGTTCAAAAGCTGTAAAAGTTCCACTCAACTGGAAATGCTTTATGAGTTTGGCTGCAAATAAAGCTGATCTAGCTGCTTTTCTATCCAGATCCCTTGTTGAGAAAGCTGAAAGAGAGCTGTCATCTGAGTACGAGCTTGTTTTAGCTGGAGGCTTTGAAGATGTCTCAGGGGTTTGGTCATCCTCAAGTCGGACTATTGATCACCTCAAATCGACGCTAGAAGAGGCCGATACTCGTCTCATACTTCACGCTGAAGATGCATGTATCAATGGGTATGCAAGAGTGGTATTGGAATGCAGAGATACAGATGTGCTAGTGTTGGCACTTGGTTTCAGAGACAGGCTACCAGCACAAATATGGATGTACACAGGTAAAACGGGTAAACGGCCATACTTTCCAGTACATGAGATAAAACTCCCCAAGAAGATTGTAAAGAACGTTATAGCTTTTCATGCAATCACAGGATACGATAGTGTCAGTCAATTTGCAGGAAAGGGAAAGAAAACTGCATGGAAATTATTCATTCAGGAACCTGAAAGTTTGGAACAGCTAGGGTCTGTGGAGCTGACTCCTGAAGCAATATCAGGTGCAGAAAGATTTGCTTGCAGGCTCTATGAAAAAGATTGCGATCTCATTAATGAAGCAAGAGTAAAGACCTTTGTCCAGGGAAAGAAAACCCTTGACGCCCTTCCACCAACTAAAGATGCGCTTGACAAACATATAAGGCGCGCTAACTACCAAGCCCTTGTCTGGAAGAAAGCCTTGACTCCATCTCCCGTGCTACCTAATGCGACAGACAGTGGTTGGATACTTGAAGATGGAATGATAAAGCCAGAACTAATGACATTAGCACCTATTCCGAAAGCTTGCACTGAGTTAGTGACCTGTTCATGCACAACTGGCTGTGGCAAGAGATGCGGTTGTGTGAGAGCGGGGCAGAAGAATTGCACAAGTGCTTGTGCTTGTGAGGGCTTATGTAACAATAATACAAACACAGAGGATGATGATACAAACTAGCTAGTCAGTGAATATGTTAGAAGTTAAGTAGTTGAACTTAAATGACTGCCTATGTGTGCATACAAGTAACTCAGTGGAAAAGCAATTTTGACTTTTAAAGCAACTTGATCATATTGGATAATTATGTAATCATATTGGATAATTATGTAATCCGTGATGAACATGACCTTTGACCCTTTTCAACTGAAAACACCCCTTATACACTGTACTATTCTAAACACAATGATTATAATAGAACAATAGCAATTAATATCACAACAAGTATTCAAAACATGATTTTCAACGATTTTAGGGATTTTTCCAAAAAGGGTGGAAATTCGATCCCTCATAATTATTAGGTGGAAAGGAATTAAAAGACCCTTTTACTTTTAAAAACTGCCTAAGGACGTCCTCTTAAGATTAAAACCATCCTTATAAAAATATATGCAGGCAAAGTATGATATTTGAGGTAAAAAATATTGAATATCCCCAAAATTGGTAATCACGTGATCACTTGACCTTTGACCTAATTAGGACCCTCAATTTACATAATCTTTCATATTTTTTTTTTTTTTTGTAAAGGTGTTATCCTAAGCTTCAAAATGAGGTATCATGATCATGTAT
>NC_090726.1:144744860-144749860 GCF_036898095.1 Palaemon carinicauda | reverse complement strand
CTCAGTTTATATTTTTCAAGTCACTTAGCTCATCCTGTGGTCTTGGAATGCGTTCTGTATCTAATTCCCAATTGTTACAACAGTACATATGTTTACTGTCATATATCATTATTTTCCATCAAAATTGTTTGAAAAAAAATAAGCAACTGTTCTGTCCAAAGTTTGCCTCCTTAATACGGTACTGATTTCAGTGATTTGACTCCTCATCTCAGTGATATAACGATCATATGCCCACCATTAATCACAGCAGAATATAACACCAATTAGAATTAGCTCAAAATGCTCCATTACAGAATGAATTTTCATACCATTTTCTACTTCATTAGCAAGCCAACCAAAAGAAACTAATGCTACGAGTTTTCCCAATGATGACTGTTAACACATGCTTCCATTTCAAATTTCAGTTTCTGATGATGCTAAAGGACCTTTTTTTATGTGACCCAATATAACCTGAACTTTTATTTCCGGTTTATTACTTTTCTACTACATACACGTTATGTGGTTTAACCTAAAAAACGAGCCCGTTGCATATCCAGATAAAGCTACTCTTTGCATCAATTCCATCTCCTGAATGTAGATCTGGGATTGGCTGAATTCCTTAATAGAAATCTAGCTAAAATTATTACATGATGCAAATTATGGGACATGAAGTTGATCCCTAATAAAACTCAAAGTATGACTGTAAGTAGTTCGAGGACTGTGGCTCATCAACATCCAGATCTCTTCGATGATAATGTGTCTTCAACTACAATATAAACAACTTCTCTAAAGTTTTCGGTGTGATTCTTAGTTGCAAATTTACTTTTGATAAATGCTTTGGTTTACTTCTTTAATCATACAAAAAAAAAATGTGCTTATGGGGAAAGTTTTCTAAAGATTTTCGCTGATCACTCTATTCAAAAAAAATCTTTTCATTCTTTCATTCAATCTTGTTTTGAGTATTGTTATCTTATATAGTCTTCAGCTGGTGTGTCTCATCTTAATTTGTTGGACAAAAACTTGTAGTGTATTAAATTTCTTATTCGTGATCAGGATATTGATCTCTGGCACCCTTCGTTAAGTCAGTTCTTTTTATAGGTTGCATAAGATTTTTCATAATTCTTACCATTACTATTATTATTAGAAGCTAAGCTATAACCCTAGATGGAAGAGCAAGATGCCATAAGACCAAGGGTCACAAAAGGGAAAAATAGCCCAGTGAGGAAAGGAAACAAGGAAATATATAAACTACAAGATATGTAATAAAAATCAAAAGTAAAATATTTTAAGAACAGTAACAACATTAAATAAGATCCTTCATATATATATATATATATATATATATATATATATATATATATATATATATATATATATATATATATACATATATATATACATATGTATATATAAAACAAGAGGAAGAGAGTTAAGATAGTAGTGTGCCCGAGTGTACCCTCAAGCAAGATAACTCTATTATTATCGTTATCAATTGCTAAGCTACAACCCTAGTTGGAAAAGCAGGATGCTATAAGCCCAGGGAAAATAGCCCAGTGAGGGAAGGAAAAAAGGAAAAGTAAAATATTTTAAGAAGAGTAACAACATTAAAATAAATATCTCCTATATAAACTATATAAACGTAACAAAACAAGAGAAGAGGAAGAAAAATAAGACTAGTGTGCCCGAATGTACCCTCAAGCAAGAGAACTCTAACTGAAGATAGTGAAAGACCATGGTACAGAGGCTACGGCACTACCCAAGACTAGAGAACAATGGTTTGATTTTGGAGCGTCTTTCTCCTAGAAGAGCTGCTTACTATAGCTAAAGAATCTCTTCTACCCTTTCCAAGAGGAAAGTAGCCAATGAACAATTAGAGTGCTGTTGTTACCCCTTTGGGTGAAGAATTGTTCGGTAATCTCAGTGTTGTCAGATGTATGAGGACAGAGGAGAATATATAAACAATAGGCCAGACTATTCGGCGTATGTGTGTGCGTAGGCAAGGGGAAAATTAACCGTAACCAGAGAGAGGGACAGAGAAAGGGAAAGAATATGCCAGACTATTCGGTGTATGTGTAGGAAAAAACAGAATGAGCCGTAAACAGAGAGAGGGATCTAATACAGTACTGTCTGGCCAGTCAAAGGGCCCAATAACTCTCTAACGGTCGTATTTGAACAGGTGCCCTGGCCAACCATCCTTTGCATTCGGATCTTCCCAGACTGTACTATCCTGAATGTAGTACTAGGTATGCAGATAGTTCTACAAGTCTTGCTTTTTCCATCATAAGGCACAATAATACAAAGTATTCTAGAAGTTTTATTCCAGCTGTGACCAGATCATGAAATGATCTTCCTAATGAGGCTATATAATCGGTGGAACTTCAAAAGTTCAAACTCGCAGCGAATGTTTGCATGTTTAACAGGCCGAAATGAGTCTTTTTATATTTCATATAATGAGATATCTATTCTATGGTTGTTCCTGATCTTGAGATATTTTATATTCTTTATTCATTACTTTTCATATAGTTTACTTATTTCCTTTCCTCACAGTGCAACGTTTCCTTTCGGAAGCCCTTTGGCTTATAGCATCCTGGTTTTCCAACTAGGGTTGTAGTTTGGCTAACAACAACAACAACAACAACAATAATAATAATAATAATAATAATAATAATAATAATAATAATAATAATAATAACAAAGTTGTTGTATTTCACTGAAGTAAAAAATTAATTGACCAAATCGAAGAAAGTATCATAATTGGAAGACTTAAGTTGACGACGAAAGCTTACTTACATACAAATCAAGGGGGGTGGATGAGTTGGTAAAATGGGACAACTATATAAGAAGACATTTGTGGCTGAAACTTTTAAAAGTAGTGTTTCAACCTGAGCAAAAGGTAAAAGCTAGATAATGGATTAAAATATGATTTTGCTTAAAATATATTTACTTTAATTACATAGGTAGCAATCCAGGATTTTTTTTCTTTAAATGTAACCTCTAAAACACTTGAATTAAAAATTTCGGACAAACCAAGTGCAAACTGCAGAAAACCAGGGAGTTAGTCTATAATGAAAGCAATGCATTACCAACCCGGAAAGGTATTGCTACATCATCAAACTGAAAGTCTCGTTACCTTTAAAAAGATCCTTCATTTTGAGCAGGAAGCAGCGGAGTTCAAGAGAAGCTCAATAGAGCCCATTCAATAGGGCACATTCTGGAATAAGCTCACCCAATGACTGGGGATGGAAAAGTATGCAGGATGAAACATAAAATACTTCCGGGAATGGATTCTGTTCATAGGTGAATCTAATCCCCATTCAAGAGGAAAAAAAAAAAGGAAATGAAATATACTAGGACAATCGAATTATGGTAAAATCTGATGGTTAAAAACTATTTTAAATATTTCTAACAATTGTGAGAAATAAAATAAATTAATATTTCCTAAATTAATTCTGTGATGAACTTCTTTGTCTATGATCCCTACATGTGCTTTATAGGACTTCCGCTGTAATTATCAAAGCGATTGAATCAATGGGCACATTCACTGACCAAATATAACCCAAATAGAAACCGCCTGCATAGATTAAAAAAAAAAAGTTGGCCGATGAAAAACGTAAACTCAATTGGAAGCTCTGGTGACCGAAGGCAGATTTTTCAGTCATTGCAGTTACATGACAAACCCAGAGATTCAAATTTAGAATTAAATTAAAATTAGTTGAGAACAGACCTTCCAAACATTAAGTAATAAGCGTGATGCTCTCATATTTCAAAATACTCGTATCAAATGTCAATAACAAAAAGCGGTTCATATTTTTCTTCAAATTTTCTAAATCATTATAAGACCGTTTTGAGATGCCGCTGCTTGATATAACGGTATTAAGGTTAATTTCCGGCTCTAAAATAAAATACTAATATTTCTGTGTTTGGCCGTATAAAGATGTAGCAAATGTGAACATGTGAACATATACTTTTGAAATAAGTTGAGCTGGGAAATAGTTTTTTCTGTTGTTGATCTTCCATTGAGACAAATGGAAAGTAAGTGAAACTCACCAAACACTTCTTTATACTTCCCCAAACTACTAGTAAAAATACATCAAGAAATGCTAGTATTTAATTCGATCCTTTTTTTCTGTTGGAGGAGGCTTCAACTGCTACCTACTAAATACTAGCAAGTTTTACATAATATTCATCTTTGATCATATTACGTTAAGGAGATATTACATATTGCCCAATCATCATAGTATGCTCCAACGCTAAAATATTTATCTGCAAATACCAGACTGCGCTAGAAGATTAATTTTAGTCGTATTTATATGACAGTAAACAAACTATTCAAATAGCACAGACCAGGTTTAAGAATACCGGGTTAGACCGTCTGCGAGTTACTGCGCACCTTCGTGACGTCATTGGTAAGTGGCTGTAAAAGAAAACGAGGAAAACATGTTTTAGGGTCCCTATAGTAGGTTTCCCCCATAGCACACTTTTCTTTCTTTCGTGACCGCGGAAGATAATTTTCCCTTAATGTTCAGGTACTTTATTACTTGAAAATTAGAAAGTCCATAATCCTTTTAAATGCCCTCCTGCATTGCCAATCCGTGCCAGGTGTCTCTCACAAGGTAAAAATGATAGAACTTAGCATTTTTTTTTCTTTTATTACCTACTCCAGTTTTATCTCTTTGTTTTTATTTATTTTTTGGTAAGGAGATATGAGGATTCTGTTTAAAATTTATACTTTTTTAATGAAAATACAAAAAAAAAAAAAAATTTCAAGCTTTTATTTGGAAATTTACTATTTCTATTTTTCCATATTTTCGGTTTTGACTTTTCTTGCAGGAGATTTTTCTGTTTAAGATTCTCATCCTAAAAAAAAACATGCGACACCGTACAAATAGAGAAACTTCTTTTTTTAGATTTACAAAAGGAATCATATAAGAAATGAGAGAAAGAGAGAGAGAGAGAGAGAGAGAGAGAGAGAGAGAGAGAGAGAGAGAGAGAGAGAGAGAGAGAGATTTTACATTTTGGTC
>NC_090726.1:144689860-144739860 GCF_036898095.1 Palaemon carinicauda | reverse complement strand
GTAATCTCAGTGTTGTGTGAGCAAAGGAAAAATGAGTCATAACCAGAGAGATGGATCCAATATATTACTGCCTGGCCAGTCAAAGGACCCAATAACTCTCTAGCGGTAGTATCTCAACTGGTGGTTCGTGGCCTAGCCAACCTACTACCTATTACCGTGGTGTACCGGAATTAACGAAGCCAACTGTACCTGCAGTACAACATACATGAACAGCTATTTGAAATGCCGACCACAGTTTAAGATAATGTCATCCTATAGTAGAAAAATACCCTCATGAGAATAGTAAAAGTCTGTGGAAATTTTTCTTTGAGTTATTCATAATATTTTGTTGATTTTATGTTTAATTGCAAATGGCTGCCCAAGTCTTTGTGATATGTAGATGTAAGTAATATGTACATTTTATTGTATACTTGTATGTTTATTGTATACTGATGTGTCTTATTATTAGATTGAAAATGTTCCCTGAGCACAACGAAAAGTCTAGAAAATAAAAATGATTATATATCATATATATATATGTATATATATATATATATATATATATATATATATATATATATATATATACATTATAGATATATATACACACACACACACATATATATATATATATATATATAACATATATATATATATATATATATATATATATATATATATATATATATATATATATATATATATATATATATATATATATCGCTCATTTGCGAGAACAGTGTCATAACTCAAAAATGGACATTTTTCAGGAGAGGCAAAAACAGTTTTCATTGTCGCTGTAGTTTGTAACTATCACTTGAATGATGACCTTTCTCAAACTAAAACATAGACAACACATTTAGCTAGCTTATAATAAGTGTTGCAATGAATATGAAAAGAACTGCATGATTATTGAGGGCCTTTTTTTCATGCAATCATAGTTATGACCACCTTGTTGCAAAACTGTCACAACTTTTGAGTTTCAAGTCAAAATATGACACTATTACTACGAAAATTGCTCATTTTGTGCACATGAAATTACTTTGTTCCGTTTTATGACGGATATTAAAAGGTATTGTCTGGCTCAAATTGTCTGTATATCATAAAGATAATATTGCTAAAGTGAAGCTCCAAATACTGAGTTGCACAGAAAGTTTCGTTTTTTATGTCACTTGACTTTTTCTTGCTAAAAATATCATGCATTGTTATATTAGATTATGAAAATAAAAGATAAACAGGGGATTTTATACAGTTTATTCTCCCCAAAGATTCTAATAACTGAAGGACAAAAAATGAAGAAATAAATTTCAGCCAATTTTTGCACCATATAAATAAAAATTTAAGTAGTAAGTTCAACTTAGGAGATACATAGATTGTTTCCTTACAATTTCCTTACAATATACTTTCCTAAAATGATTGAACATCTACAGAGCAGTAATAATAATCAAAGGCTCTCATAAAACAACTTGTATTGGTTTGGAATAAGGTTTTTTTTGCACAATCCAATGAGATCATCCTTCTTGTTCTTAGGAAGCCCAGGCTTGACACTAAATGCAGGTAGCAGACTAACTGTCCTTGGGTAGTTCTTAGCTTTGAGAACCGTGGTTTCTTGAAAATCATCTGCGTACGAATTCTTATAGAAGACAGATCTTGGTGAAGATTTGGTTACTCTCAGAAATTTTGCATCAGAAAGTTTCAACTCTTTCAGGTTCATGGGACCAATCTCATTGACCAATGATTTTATGTTCTTGAAATCTTCATAGCAGAGTTCCTGGACAACGAAAGGATCACCCTTTTTTTTAGCTGCACGAACAGCTGTTACAAAAGTTTCAGGGACATACATCGGTCCACTTTTAAGAAGCCTTTTAACTTGCCTCTCGATCAGCGAATGCGCCGAATCTCCCTCATTTTGAGTATGCCCTTTGATCAGGTACTTGTGAGTAATGGAATGTCTATCCAAGTTTGTTACAGCATACAGATATAGAGCAAGCATTAACTTGTTTTTCTGCTGTCCTGAACAGTTATCAGAATAAAAAATATATTCAGTGCAACCAGAATCACAAGTATCCTTCAAGTACTTCAGAACACAAGTACCAAGCTCATTTACTCCTCTATGGCCATTTGATTCATTCCAAATATAGCAATTGCATGCATTAGATATCAGGTTGTATATGGTAAAATTAAGTACATTTAATTTGGATTTATAGTAAAATGCTGAAACCTCTCCTTTAGGTAGTTGGATAACAGCCTGTAAATCATATACTGCAACAGCACAGTCTTTCTTCTCCTTATCTTGTGCTTTTTCTGTTCTTGATAATTCCATTTCTCGATGGTGCAAATCATAACTTTCCTTTATATCATATTTCTCAGTTCCAGTGGCGTTTTCAAAAGCGGTGCAAACATCGCATTGATCCTTTTTGGGAGTGTAGAAGGAAATATTATACTCCTCTGTGAATATTCTGTAGAAGAGTGTATAATTTCCAAACTGCTTCTGTTCTTCTTTGCATTTTGCTACATAATCCTTGTGTATGTCAGCAATTGACTTGCTGCCGTCAATGAACGTCTTAGAAGTATTGGCTCGAGTGCCGTGGCTTTCAATTTTTGGTATGGAGTCTACATGCTGCTTTATTCCATCTCGAATTTCTTGACTAACAGTAGCATGATTGTCAAGTTTTCCTCTGAGGTCAGGTTCCAATAGTGTTCCAGCAATTTTTTTCTGTTTTTCTAGAACTGTGCGTATGGGTCTGTCATTTATATCCAAGGTGTTCTTAAAAAACAGCTTGCATACTCAAACTTTCTCACCATTCACATGGAAATTAAATGCGCTGTTCAAGGCTCTTGGCTGACGACTTCTACCTATGCGAACGTATCTATAGGTCGGTTCAATGGCTGTTATTGAATTGGCTATAAATTGGCGCTGTAGGGATAATTCACCCAAGTCCCAATAAGAATTAAAGATCTCCATTCTAGCTTCTTCATCGATTTTCGATGAACAATTAAGCCTACATTTTTCACCACAAGGTGGTTTCATTCTTCTTTCTGCCCTCATTGTTTTTTCTTTGGTATGCATGGTGTAGTCTTTTCCCGCATTTCGCAGCAGTTTTTGTTTGTTTCTCTTCCATGTTTCAGGACGCCTCTTTCGTTTGATGCCTTTCTTCGCCGGACTTACCAAAATAGACACGCTTTCCTGGCTTGCTTTTGATTTATCTGGACAAAGTGACTGATTTCTTGGTAGTGATTCATCTTCAGTCTCATCTGTTTCATCCTCTTTATCAGGCACGTAATCTTTATCAGCAACTGAATCATCTGTATCGACGTCACTACATAAAGTATCACTTGACTCTGAAGATGAACTGGATGTTGAGGACGAATTACTTGAGGATGAGTTTAATACTTGATGATCGGCTTTTGACGAAGTTCATGGTTTTGGCTGAAGCTCTTGCCGAGTGCCAGTACTGGAATCTTCATAGTAATTTGTTTCCAGAGCTTAATATGGTGATGCACTGGGAATGGTTGCTGCAACAACAAAAAAAGTATATCAATATTATTTCCTAGGCTAGCTGAAATTCTTTTTAAATGCTCAATTTTTTAAAAGATGCATATAAATTCATTATAAATCGTAGAAGAGAAAAAATAATATCCTTTAGGTACTAATTATTTTGTTAAAAATCTTTAAAAAAAAAAATGCGTAGGTAAAATACTAACATGTTTTGGAGTTATTGTCATCAACTTGGGAAGGTTTTAACCCATTCATGTTCTCTTTGGACTGCAACGCCAAGTTCACGAGCTTCTTACCTCTGCTGCTCATATTATAAATTTTGCTTAAATTGATGACTCTCTTTTTCTGTGGGAAGAGCGACCTAATTCTAAATAAAATTTGTAAAAATGGTTAAGAATCATATTGTTTGCTTCAATAGAGTCATATATTGAGATCAGCTATTTTCCTTGAAAGCTATGTAGGTTTTAGTGGGTTGTAATAGTGACATAACTTGAGTAAATACTTAGATGTTAGTAGTAGTTTGCTTGAAGACTGTCATATCTTGGAATAGTTTCATATAGCCTCATTAGAGGTTTGCATGAATACTGTCTCAACTCAAATTAATACATTCTACATGAAAAAATAAACATAGTAAGGGAATACTCACGCTAGTTACAATGATGACATAGTACAAAATATGCCAGTGTTCACGTAGCAGCATACATCCTTACTCCAAAAAAGCTCTTGAGTAACTGAGATGTGTCGAAATTGATACCCAATGTTATGACGATCGAGGTAGTGCAAGAGTGACACATGATGCTCTCTAGCAGCCATATTTGCAGACTCAATTATGAGGTTATTGTCACTTGTAGAGCTTGACACGGGCTTTTTGATGGTGGCAATAACTCAAAATAGCAAAATTTTGAGTTATGTCACTCTTCTCGCAAATGAGCGATATATATATATATATATATATATATATATATATATATATATATATATATATATATATATATATATATATATATATATATATATATATATATATATATATTCTTTGAGGACTGTGACTCAGATACGTCTTCGTCCGATGAAGATGATGAAAAATCAAAACCGGCTGAAAATTCTGGAAAACAAAAGAATGAATTCAATTTATTAGGAAAGGAGGAGAAACCAAAAAGATTCTTTGAGGACTGTGACTCAGATACGTCTTCGTCCGATGAAGATGATGAAAAATCAAAACCGGCTGGATATTCTGGAAAACAAAAGAATGAATACAATTTATTAGGAAAAGGGGAGAAATCAAAAAGATTCTTTGAGGACTTGAGAGATTCAGATACTTCGTCCGATGAAGATGAGGGAGAAGAGGAAGAACAAACCATTGAGCGATTGAGTGATAAGGACGAAAACGAAAAATCAAATGAGTCCCTTGAAGAATTGCCTGATCTTGACAAATTGTTTTCGGACTGCAAACGCAAGCGACCGCGTCATGCACAAGCAAGCAATCAATACAATTTATTAGGAAAAGAGAAGAAACCAAGTAGATTCTTTCAGAACTGGGACTCAGATACGTCTTCGTCCGATGAAGAGGATGAAAAATCAAAACCGGCTGGATATTCTGGAAAACAAAAGAATGAATACAATTTATTAGGAAAAGAGAAGAAACCAAGTAAATTCTTTCAGAACTGGGACTCCGATACTTCGTCCGATGAAGATGATGACGAAGAATAAAAAACAACTGGAAAATCTGAAAAACACAAGAAGAATAAATACAATTTATTAGGAGAAGAAAAACCATTCAGGAAATTCTTAAAGGGCAATTCAGATACTTCGTCCGATGAAGATGAAGACCAAAAACAACTGGAAAATCTAAAAAAAATAATAAAAAGAATAAATACAATTTATTAGAAGAGAATAAATCAAAGATATTCTTTGAGGACTTGAGGGATTCAGATAATTCGTGCGATGAAGATGATGACAAAAAAACAAAAACAACTGGAAAACCTAAAAAACAAACGAAGTATAAAAAGAATAAAAAGAATAAAAAAATAGGAGATAAAAGGAACCAAAGAACCCAAGGAAAATCAAGATTAAATCATTAAATTCAAAACTGAAAAATCTCCCAGAAATAAAAAATAAAAATCCAAAAAAATATGAAAACTGAAAAACCCCGAAAAATTAAAAAACTAGGAATCCCCCCCCCCCAAAAAAAAAAAATAAAACTATGGAAAAAAAAAAAGCTAAAGGATGGATTCAGTTGGAGGGATCAAGTTGGTGGACTTTGGAAGAAGGACAGAAAATATATTTTAGGAGAAATTATCCTTTGATACAGATGGTAAAAGCGCTGCATCATCAAGTAAGGGATGGATTCAGTTGGAAGGATCAAGTTGATGGACTAAGAAAGATGGAGAGAAAAAGGACTTTGTTTTTATGGAAGGAAATATCCAGCGATTAGGATGCTTGGCTCAACTACCCAGCTTGAAGGACGTGGTATACCCTGGAGGACTTGCTCTGAAGAGGGAAAAACCTTGTCTTTCTCTAGTATGCTATGTTTCCTGGTGGGGTCGTACAGGGGCTTCGTCAGGTGAACAAACGGTCAGATATCTAGATCTATTCTTTCGGATACTAACCTTCGGGTGGTTCTGGAGGAATAATCTAGAAGACTGGCTATGCAGAGGGAGGGGGGGGGGGGAAGCAGGGTTCTTCTAGTACGCAGTCATGTCCTAACAGGGAGACAAAGGAAATTAGGCTAGGGAAAAAAAAGCTGAATCCTTTAAAGACCTAAACAAATAAAAAACATAAATAAATAAAAAAAAAATAAAAAAAAAAGAAGCAGCAGCAGCAGAAAGAGGAAGAAGAGAAAGAGGAGAAGCACCAGCAGAAAAAAATAAAATAAAAATAAAAAATAAATATCTAAAATATAAAATATATATATAAAATAAAATCCAAAAATAAAAGGCAGCATCGGTAGCAAGAAGAGAAAGAGAAGGAGGAGGAGAAGCTCCAGCAGCAAAAAAAAAAAAATCCAAAAAAAATATGAAATATAAAATCCAAAAAAATAGGCAGAATCAGCAGCAAGAAGAGAAAAAGAAGGAGGAAAAGCTCCAGCAGCAAAAAAAAAAAAAAAATAAAAAAAAATATAAAATAAAAAATCCAAAAAAAGGCAGCATCAGCAGCAAGAAGAGAAAGAGAAGGAGGAAAAGCTCCAGCAGCAAAAAAAAAAAAAAAAAAAAAAAATCCCCAAGAAATATAAAATATAAAATCCCAAAAAAAGTATAAAATGTAAAATAAAAAAAATATAAAAGAGAAAATCCCAAAAAAAAGGCAGCATCAGCAGCAAGAAGAGAAAGAGAAGGAGATGCTCCAGCAGCAAAAAAAAAAAAAAAAAAAAAAAAAAAAAAAAAAAAAAAATATATAAATATAAAATAGAAAATCCAAAAAAAAGGCAGCATGAGCAGCAAGAAGAGAAAGAGAAGGAGGAGGAGAAGCTCCAGCCGCCAAAAAAAAAAAAAAAAAAATTAGAAATATAAAATCCAAAAAAATAGGCAGCATCAGCAGCAAGAAGAGAAAGAGAAGGAGGAAAAGCTCCAGCAGCAAAAAAAAAAAAAAATAAAAAAAAATATAAAATAAAAAATCCAAAAAAAAAGGCAGCATCAGCAGCAAGAAGAGAAAGAAAAGGAGGAAAAGCTCCAGCAGCAAAAAAAAAAAAAAAAAAAAAAATCCCCAAGAAATATAAAATATAAAATCCCAAAAAAAGTATAAAATGTAAAATAAAAAAAAATATAAAAGAGAAAATCCCAAAAAAAGGCAGCATCAGCAGCAAAAAGAGAAAGAGAAGGAGATGTTCCAGCAGCAAAAAAAAAAAAAATAAATAAAAAAAAAATAAAAAAAAAATATAAAATAAAAAATCCTAAAAAAAGGCAGCATCAGCAGCAAGAAGAGAAAGAGAAGGAGGAAAAGCTCCAGCAGCAAAAAAAAAAAAAAAAAAAAATCCCCAAGAAATATAAAATATAAAATCCCCAAAAAAGTATAAAATGTAAAATAAAAAAAAAATATAAAAGAGAAAATCCCCAAATAAAAGGCAGCATCAGCAGCAAGAAGAGAAAGAGAAGGGAGGAGGAGAAGCTCCAGCAGCAAAAAAAAAAAAAAAAAAAAAAAAAAAAATAGAAAATACAAAATAAAAAAAAAGGCAGCATCAGCAGCAAGAAGCGAAAGAGAAGGGAGGAGGAGAAGCTCGAGCAGCACAAAAAAAAAAAATCCAAAAAAAAATAGAAAATAGAAAATCCCCCAAAAAAGCAGCATCACCAGCAAGAAGAAAAAGAGAAGGAGGAGGAGAAGCTCCAGCAGCGAAAAAAAAAAAAAAAAAAAGGGAAAGAAAAAACATATAATATAGAAAATCCAAAAAAAAAGGGCAGCATCAGCAGCAAGAAGAGAAATAGAAGGAGGAGGAGAAGCTCCAGCAGAAAAAAAAAAAAAAAAAAAAAAAAAAAAAAAAAAAAGGAAAATAAAAAAATGGGCAGCATCAGCAGCAAGAAGAGAAAGAGAAGGAGGAGGAGAAGCTCCAGCAGCAAAAAAAAAAAAAAAAAAAAAAAAAAAAAAAAAAAATAGAAAATAGAAAATCCAAAAAAAAAAGACAGCATCAGCAGCGAGTACAGAAAGAGATGGAGGAGAAGCTCCAGCAGCAAATAAAAAAAAATCCGAAAAAAATAGAAAATAGAAAATCCAAATAAAAAGGCAGCATCAGCAGCAAGAAGAGAAAGAGGAGGAGGAGGAGAAGCTCCAGCAGCGAAAAAAAAAAAATCCAAAAAATAAGGACAGCATCAGCAGCAAGAAGAGAAAGAGAAGGAGGAAAAGCTCCAGCAGCAAAAAAAAAAAAAAAATTCAAAAAAATAGAAAATAGAAAATCCAAAAAAAAGGGAAGCATCAGTAGCAAGAAGAGAAAGAAAAGGAGGAGGAGAAGCTCCAGCAGCAAAAAAAAAATCCAAAAAAAATATAAAATAGAAAATCCAAAAAAAATAGAAAATAGAAAATCCAAAAAAAAGGCAGCATCAGCAGCAAGAAGAGAAAGAGGAGAAAGAGGAGAAGGAGGAGAAGCTCCAGCAGCAGACAAAAAAAAATCCAAAAAAAAATAAAAAATAGAAAATCCAAAAAAAAAAGGCAGCATTAGCAGCAAGAAGAGAAAGAGAAGGAGGTGGAGAAGCTCCAGCAGCAAAAAAAAAAAATCCAAAAATAATATAAAATAGAAAATCCAAAAAAATAGGCAGAATCAGCATCAAGAAGAGAAAGAGAAGGAGGAGGAGAAGCTCCAGAAGCAAAAAAAAAAAAATCCAAAAAAAATATAAAATAGAAAATCCAAAAAAATAAGCAGCATCAGCAGCAAGAAGAGAAAGAGAAGGAGGAGGAGAAGCTCCAGCAGCAAAACAAAAAAGAAAAAAAATCCAAAAAAAATATAAAATAGAAAATCCCAAAAAAAAAGGCAGCATCAGCAGCAAGAAGAGAAAGAGAAGGAGGAGGAAAAGCTCCAGCAGCAAAAGAAAAAAAAAATTCAAAAAAATATAAAATAGAAAATCCAAAAAAAAGGGAAGCATCAGCAGCAAGAAGAGAAAGAAAAGGAGGAGGAGAAGCTCCAGCAGCAAAAAAAAAAAAAATCCAAAAAAAATATAAAATAGGAAATCCAAAAAAAAAGGCAGCATCGGCAGCAACAAGAGAAAAAGGAGGAGGAGGAGAAGCTCCAGCAGCAGAAAAAAAAATCCAAAAAAAATATAAAATAGAAAATCCAAAAAAAAAGGCAGCATCAGCAGCAAGCAGAGAAAGAGAAGGAAGAAGAGAAAGAGAAAGAGGAGGAGGAGCTCCAGCAGCAAAAAAAAAAAAAAATCCAAAAAAATATAAACTAAAAAATCCAAAAAAATATAAACTAAAAAATCCAAAAAAAGGAGCAGCATCAGCAGCAAGAAGAGAAAGAGAAGGAGGAGAAGCTCCAGCAGCAAATAAAAAAAAATCCCCCAAAAATATAAAATAGAAAATAAAAAAAAAAGGCAGCATCAGCAGCAAGAAGAGAAAGAGAAGGAGGATGAGAGGCTCCAGCGGCAAAAAAAAAAAATCCAAATAAAATATTAAATAGAAATCCAAAAAAAAGGAGAGCATCAGCAGCAAGAAGAGAAAGAGAAGGGGGAGGAGAAGCTCCAGCAGCAAAAAAAAAAATCCAAAAAAAATATAAAATAGAAAATCTAAAAAAAAAAAAAGGCAGCATCAGCAGCAAGAAGAGAAAGAGAAGGAAGAGGAGAAGCTCCAGCAGCAAAAAAAAAAATCCGAAAAAAATATAAAATAGAAAATCCAAAAAAAAAAAGGGCAGAATCAGCAGCAAGAAGAGAAAGAGGAGGAGAAGGAGAAGCTCCAGCAGCAAAATAAAAAAGAGGAAAAAAAATATAAAATAAAAAATCCAAAAAAAAGGCAGCATCAGCAGCAAGAAGAGAAAGAGAAGGAGGAGGAGAAGCTCCAGCAGCAAAAAAAAAAATAAAATAAAAAATCCAAAAAAAAGGCAGCATCAGCAGCAAGAAGAGAAAGAGAAGGAGGAGGAGAAGCTCAAGCAGCAGAAAAAAAAATCCAAAAAAAATATAAAATACAAAATCCAAAAAAAATATAAAATAGAAAATCCAAAAAAATATAAAATAGAAAATCCAAAAAAAATATAAAATAGAAAATCCAAAAAAAAGGCAGCATCAGCAGCAAGAAGAGAAAGAGAAGGAGGAGGAGAAGCTCCAGCAGCAAAAAAAAAAATCCAAAAAAAATAGAAAATAGAAAATCCAAAAAAAAGGCAGCATCAGCAGCAATAAAAGAGAGATGGAGGAGAACCTCCAGCAAGAAAATGAAAAAATCCAAAAAAAAAAAATGGGCACCATCAGCAGCATGAGTAAGAGAAGGAGGAGAAGCTCCAGAAGCAAAAAAAAAGAAAAAAAAAGAAAAAAGAAATCCAAAAAATATATAAAATAAAAGATCAAAAAAAAAAAAGGGCAGCATCAGCAGCAAGAAGAGAAAGAGAAGAAGGAGAAGCTCCAGCAGCAAGAAAAGAAAAAAAAATCCAAAAGCAAATATAAAATAAAAAATCCGAAAAAAAGGGCAGCATCAACAGCAAGAGAAGAAAGAGAAGACGGAGAGGCTCCTGCAGCAAAAAAAAAAAAAAAAAAAAAAAAAATCCAAACAAAATATAAAATAGAAAATCCAAAAAAAAGGCAGCATCAGCAGCAAGAAGAGAAAAGAAGGAGGAGAAGCTCCAGCAGCAAAAAAAAAAAATGAAAAAATATAAAATGGAAAATCCAAAAAAGAGGCAGCATCAGCAGCAAGAAGAGAAAGAGAAGGAGGAGGAGAAGCTCCAGCAGCAAAAAAAAAAAAAATCCAAAAAAAAAATATAAAATAGAAAATCCAAAAAAATAGGCAGCATCAGCAGCAAAAAGAGAAAGAGAAGGAGAAGCTCCAGCAGCAAAAAAAAAAAAAAAAAAAAAGAAAAAAAAAAAAAAAAAAAAAAAAAATATAAAAATAAAAAATCATAAATAAAAGGCAGCATCAGCAGCAAGAAGAGAAAGAGAAGAAGGAGGAGAAGCTCCAGCAGCGAAAAAAAAATAAAAACAAAAATAGAAAATAGAAAATCCAAAAAAAAAGGGCAGCATCAGCAGCAAAAAGAGAAAGAGAAGGAGAAGGAGAAGCTCCAGCAGCAAAAAAAAGATCCAAAAAAAATATAAAATAGAAAATCCAAAAAAAAAGGCAGCATCAGCAGCAATAAAAGAAAGAGATGGAGGAGATGCTCCAGCAGCAAAAAAGAAAAAAAAATCCAAAAAAATATATAATTAAAAATCCAAAAAAAAGGCAGCATCAGCAGCAATGAGAGAAGGAGGTGGAGAAGCTCCAGCAGCAGGAAAAAAATCCAAGAAATATAAAAAAGAAAATCCAAACAAAAGGCAGCATCAGCACTAAGAAGAGAAAGAGAAAGAGGAGGAGAAGCTCCAGCAGCAAAAAAAAAATCCAAAAAAAATATAAAATAGAAAATCCAAAAAAAAGGCAGCATCACCAGCAATAAAAGAAAGAGATGGAGGAGATGCTCCAGCAGCAAAAAAGAAAAAAAAAATCCAAAAAAATATATAATTAAAAATCCAAAAAAAAAATGGGCAGCATCAGCTACAAGAAGAGAAAGAGAAGGAGGAGAAGCTCCATCAGCAAATAAAAAAAAATCCAAAAAAAATATAAAATAAAGAAATCCAAAAAAAAAGGGCAGCATCAGCAGCAAGAGTAAGAGGAGGAGGAGAAGCTCCAGAAGCAAAAAAAAAAAAAAAAAAAGAAAAAATCCCAAAAATATATAAAATAAAAAATCCCAAAAAGAAGGGCAGCATCAGCAGCAAAAAGAGAAAAAGAAGACGGAGAAACTCCAGCAGCAAAAAAAAAAAAAAATGAAAAAAAAATATGAAATAAAAAATAAAAAAAAATAAAAATGGCAGCATCAGCAGCAAGAGAAACAGGAGAGGGAGAAGCTCCAGCAGCAGGAAATGAAAAAGAAAAAAAATCGAACAAAAATATAAAATAAAAAATCCCAAAAAAAAAAAGGGCAGCATCAGCAGCAAGAAAAGAAAGAGTAGGAGGAGGAGAAGCTCCAGCAGCAAAAAAAAAAAATCCAAAAAAAATATAAAAATAGAAAATCCAAAAAAAAAGCAGCATCAGCAGCAAGAAGAGAAAGAGAAGGAGGAGGAGAAGCTTTCAGCAGCAAAAAAAAAATCCATTTAAAATATAAAATAGGAAATCCAAAAAATAAGGCAGCATCGGCAGAAATAAAAGAAAAGAGATGGAGGAGAAGCTCCAGCAGCAAAAAAGAAAAAAAAATCCAAAAAAAAATATAAAATAAAAAATCCAAAAAAAAAATGGGCAGCATCAGCAGCAAGAAGAGAAAGAGAAGGAGGAAAAGCTCCAGCAGCAAACAAAAAAAAAAAATTCCAAAAAAAAATATAAAATATAAAAATCCAAATAAAAAAGGGTAGCATCAGCAGCAAGAAGAGAAAGAGAAGACGGAGAAAAATAAAAAAAATAAAAAAAAATATAAAATAAAAAATACAAAAAAAAGGGGCAGCATCAGCAGCAAGAAGAGGAAGAGAAAGAGAAGACGGAGAAGCTCCAGCAGCAAAAAAAAAAAAGAAAAAAAAATATAAAATAGAAAATCCAAAAAAAGGCAGCATTAGCAGCAAAAAGAGATAGAGAAGGAGAAGCTCCAGAAGCAGAAAAAAAAAACCCAAAAAAAAATATAAAATAAAAAATCCAAAAAAATAGGCAGGATCAGCATCAAGAAGAGAAAGAGAAGGAGGAGAAGCTCCAGGAGCAGAAAATCAAAAAATAGAAAAAAAAATATAAAATAGAAAATCCAAAAAAAAGGGCAGCGTCAGCAGCAAGAAGAGAAAGAGAAGGAAGAGGAGAAGCTCCAGCAGCAGAAAAAAAATCCAAAAAAAATATAAAAAATAAAAAATCCGAAAAAAGGCAGCATCAGCAGCAAGAAGAGATAGAGAAGGAGGAGAAGCTCCAGCAGCAAAAAAAAAAAAAATCCAAAAAAATATAAAATATAAAATCCAAAAAAAAGGGCAGCAACAGCAGCAAGAAGAGAAAGAGAAGGAAAAGGAGAAGCTCCATCAACAAAAAAAAATCCCCAAAAAATAGAAAATAGAAAAGGCAAAAATAAAAGGCAGTATCAGCAGCAAGAAGAGAAAGAAAAGGAGGAGGAGAAGCTCCAGCAGCAGAAAAAAAAATCCAAAAAAAAATATAAAATAGAAAATCCAAAAAAAATGGCAGCATCAGCAGCAAGAAGAGAAAGAGAAGGAGGAGGAGAAGCTCCAGCAGCAGAAAAAAAATCCAAAAAATATAAAAAAGAAAATAAAAAAAAGGCAGCATCAGCAGCAAGAAGAGAAAGAGAAGGAGTAGGAAAAGCTCCAGCAGCAAAAAAAAAATCCAAAAAAAATATAAAATAGAAAATCCAAAGAAAAGGCAGCATCAGCAGCAATAAAAAAAAGAGATGGAGGAGAAGCTCCGGCAGCAAAAAAGAAAAAAATCCAAAAAAAATATAAAATAAAAAATCCAAAAAAAAAAATGGGTAGCATCAGCAGCAAGAAGAGAAAGAGAAGGAGGAGAAGCTCCAGCAGCAAATAAAAAAAAATCCAAAAAAAATATTAAATAAAAAATTCCAAAAAAAAGGGGCAGCATCAGCAGCAAGAGATAGAGAAGGAGGAGAAGCTCCAAAAGCAAAAAAAAATAAAGAAAAAAAATCCCAAAAAAATATAGAATAAAAAATCCAAAAAAAGGGCAGCATCAGTAGCAAGAAGAGAAAGAGAAGACGGAGAAAAATAAAAAATAAAAATAAAATATAAAATAAAAAATCCGAAAAAAGGGCAGCATCAGCAGCAAGAAGAGAAAGAGGAGACAGAGAAGCTCCAGCAGCAAAAAAAAAAAAATAAATAAATAAAAAATAAAAAAATATATAAAATAAAAAATCCAAAAAAAAAGGGCAGCATCAGCAGCAAGAAAAGAAAGAGTAGGAGGGGGAGAAGCTCCAGCAGAAAAAAAAAATTCAAAAAAAATATAAAATATAAAATCCAAAAAAAAATATAAAATAGAAAATAAAAAAGGGCAGCATCAGCAGCAAGAAGAGAAAGAGAAAGAGGAGGAGAAGCTCAAGCAGCACAAAAAAAAAGGATCCAAAAAAATATAAAATATAAAATCCAAAAAAAGGGCAGGAGCATCAGCAGCAAGAAGAGAAAGAAAATAGACAGGAGAAGCTCTAGCCCCAAAAAAAGAAAAAAGAAATAAATAAATAAAATAATATCCCCCAAAAAAGGGCAGCATCAGCAGCAAGAAGAGAAAGAGAAGGAGGAAGAAAAGCTCCAGCAGCAAAAAAAAAAAAAAAAAAAAAAAAATCCCCAGAAAATATAAAATATAAAATCCAAAAAAAAAGGGCAGCATCAACAGCAAGAGAAAGAGGAGGAGAATCTCCAGCAACAAAAAAGCAAAAAAAAAAAATTTATAAAATATAAAATCCACCCCCCAAAAAAAGGGCAGCATCAGCAGCAAGAAGACAAAGAGAAGGCGGAGCAGAAGCTCCAGCAGCAAAAAGAAAAATCCAAAAAAATATATAAAATATAGAATCCAAGAAAAAAATGGACAGCATCAGCAGCAAGAAAAGAAAGAGAAAGAGGAGAAGCTCCAGCAGCAAAAAAAAAAAATATAAAATAATAAATCCAAAATGAAAGGACAGCATCAGCAGCAAGAAGAGAAAGAGAAGGAGGAGGAGAAGCTCCAGCAGCAAAAAAAAAAATAAATAAATAAATAGAAAAGGGCAGCATCAGCTGCAAGAAGAGAAAGAGAAGGAGGGGGAGAAGCTCCAGCAGCAAAAAAAAAAAAAAAATTTAAAATGCAAAATCCAAAAAAATAGGGCAGCATCATCAGCAAGATGAAAAAGAGAAGGAGGAGGAGAAGCTCCAGCAGCAAAAAAAAGAAAAAAAAATCACAAAAAAATATAAAATATACAATCCAAAAAAAAGGGCAGCATCAGCACCAAGAAGAGAAATATAAAGAGTTGGAGAAGCTCCAGCAGCGAAATAAAAAATATTTAGAATATAAAATCCAAAAAAAGGGCAGCATCAGCAGCAAGAAGAGAAAGAGGAGGAGGAGAAGCTCCAGCAGCGAAAAAAAAAAGAAAAAAAAATATAAAATGAAAAATCCAAAAAAAGGGGCAGCATAAGCAGCAAGAAGAGAAAGAGAAGGAGGAGGAGAATCTCCAGCAGCAAAAAAAAAAAAAGAAAATCCAAAAAATATAAAATAGAAAAACCAAAAAAAAAAGGCAGCATCAGCAGCAAGAAGAGAAAGAGAAGGAGGAGGAGAATCTCCAGCCGCAAAAAAAAAAAATCCAAAAAAAATATAAAATCAAAAATCAAAAAAAAAGGCAGCATTGGCAGCAATAAAAGAAAGAGATGGAGGAGAAGCTCCAGAAGCAAAAAAGAAAAAAAATCCAAAAAAAATATAAAATAAAAAATCCAAAAAAAATGGGCAGCATCAGCAGCAAAGAGAGAAAGAGAAGGAGGAAAAGCTCCAGCAGCAAATAAAAAAAATATATAAAATAAAAAATCCAAAAAAAAGGGCAGCATTAGCAGCAAGAGTGAGAGAAGGAGGAGAAGCTCCATAAGCAAAAAAAAAAAAAAATTAAAATAAAACCCAAAAATATATAAAATAAAAAATCCCCTAAAAAAAGGGTAGCATCAGCAGCAAGAAGAGAAAGAGAAGAAGGAGAAAAATAAAAAAAAAAAAAAAAAAATAAAAAATACAAAAAAAAAAAAAAAAAAAAAAAAAAAGAGGGCAGCATCAGCAGCAAGAGAAAGAGAAGATGGAGAAGCTCCAGCAGCAAAAAAAAACCAAAAAAAATTTAAAATAGAAAATCCAAAAAAAAGGCAGCATTAGCAGAAAGAAGAGAAAGAGGAGGAGGAGAAGCTCCAGCAGCCAAAAAAAAAAAAATAAAAAAAAAAATTTGAGATCCCAAAAAAAGGCAGGATCAGCAGCAAGAAGAGAAAGAGAAGGAGGAGGAGAAGCTCCAGCCGCAAAAAAAAAAAATTAAATAGAAAATCCAAAAATATAGGCAGGATCAGCAGCAATAAGAGAAAGAGAAGGAGGAGAAGCTCCAGCAGCAGAAAATCAAATAGAAAAAAAATATAAAATAGAAAATCCAAAAAAAGGGCAACGTCAGCAGCAAGAAGAGAAAGAGAAGGAGGAGGAGAAGCTCCAGCAGCAAAAAAAAAATCCAAAAAAATATTAAAAAAAATCCAAAAAAAAGGCAGCATCAGCAGCAAGAGGAGATAGAGGAGGAGGAAAGGCTCCAGCAACAAAAAAAAATCCAAAAAAATATAAAATAGAAAATCCAAAAAAAAAGGGCAGCATCAGCAGCAAAAAGAGAAAGAGAAGGAGAAGGAGAAGCTCCAGCAGCAAAAAAAAAAATTCAAAAAAAAAATAGAAAATAGAAAATGCAAAAAAAAAGGCAGTATCAGCAGCAAGAAGAGAAAGAAAAGGAGGAGGAGAAGTTCCAGCAGCAGAAAAAAAAATTCCAAAAAAAATATAAAATAGAAAATCCAAAAAAAAGGCAGCATCAGCAGCAAGAAGAGAAAGAGAAGGAGGAGGAGAATCTCCAGCAGCTGAAAAAAAAAAAGATAAAATAAAAAATCCAAAAGAAAGACAGCATCAGCAGCAAGAAGAGATAGAAAAGGAGGAGGAGAAGCTCCAGCAGCAAAAAAAAAAAATCCAAAAAAATTATTAAAATAAAAAATCCAAAAAAAGGGCAACATCAGCAGCAAGAAGAGAAAGAGAAGGAGAAGCTCCAGCAGCAAAAAAAAAAAATCCAAAAAAAAATAAAATAGAAAATCCCCCCAAAAAAAGGCAGCATCAGCAGCAAGAAGAGAAAGAGAAGGAGAAGGAGAAGCTCCAGCAGCAAAAAAAAAATCCAAAAAAAAAAAAGAAAATCTAAAAAAAAAGGCAGCATCAGCAGCAAGAAGAGAAAGAGAAGTAGGAGAAGCTTCAGCAGAAAAAAAAATCCAAAAAAATAGATAATAGAAAATCCAAAAAAAAAGGCAGCATCAGCAGCAATAAAAGAAAGAGATGGAGGAGAACCTCCAGCAGCAAATAAAACAAAAATAAATTCCAAAAAAGAATATTAAATAAAAAAATCCAAAAAGAAAAGGGCAGCATCAGCAGCAAGAGTAAGAGAAGGAGGAGAAGCTCCAAAACCAAAAAAAAAAAAAAAAAAAAAAAAAAATTCCCAAAAATATATAAAATAAAAAATAAAAAAAAGGGCAGCATCAGTAGCAAGAAGAGAAAGAGAAGACGAAGAAAAATAAAAAAAATAAAAAATATAATATAAAAAATCCAAAAAAAAAGGGCAGCATCAGCAGCAAGAAGAGTAAGAGTAGGAGGAGGAGAAGCTCCAGCAGCAAAAAAAAAATCCAAAAAAAATATAAAATATAAAATCCCCCAAAAAATATAAAATATAAAATAAAAAAGGGCAGCAACAGCAGCAAGAAGAGAAAGAGAAAGAGGAGGAGAAGCTCCAGCAACACAAAAAAAAAAGAATCCAAAAAAACATAAAATATAAAATCCAAAAAAAGGGCAGGAGCATCAGCAGCAAGAAGAGAAAGAAAATAGACAGGAGAAGCTCTAGCACCAAATAAAGAAAAAAAAATAAATAAATAAAATAAAATCCCCCCAAAAAAGGGCAGCATCAGCAGCAAGAAGAGAAAGAAAAGGAGAAAGAAAAGCTCCAGCAGCAAAAAAAAAAAAATAAAAAATAAAATAAAAATGAATATAAAATCCAAAAAAAAGGGCAGCATCAACAGCAAGAGAAAGAGGAGGAGAATCTCCAGCAGCAAAAAAGCAAAAAAAAAATACATAAAATATAAAATCCCAAAAAAAGGGCAGCATCAGCACCAAGAAGACAAAGAGAAGGAGGAGCAAAAGCTCCAGCAGGAAAAAAAAAATCCCAAAAAAATATAAAATATAAAATCCAAAAAAATATATAAAATATAAAATCCAAAAAAAAGGGCAGCATCAGCAGCAAGAAGAGAAAGAGGAGGAAAAGGAGAAGCTCCAGCAGCAAAAAAAAAAATCCCAAAAAAATATAAATAGAAAATCCAAAAAAAAAAGGCAGCATCAGCAGCAAGAAGAGAAAGAGCAGGAGGAGGAAAAGCTCCAGCAGCAAAATAAAAAATAGGAAAAAAAAAATATAAAATAAAAAATCCAAAAAAAAGGCAGCATCAGCAGCAAGAAGAGAAAGAGAAGGAGGAGGAGAAGCTCCAGCAGCAAAAAAAAAAAAATAAAATAAAAAATCCAAAAAAAAGGCAGCATCAGCAGCAAGAAGAGAAAGAGAAGGAGGAGGAGAAGCTCAAGCAGCAGAAAAAAAATCCAAAAAAAAATAGAAAATAGAAAATCCAAAAAAAATATAAAATAGAAAATCCAAAAAAAAGGCAGCATCAGCCGAAAGAAGAGAAAGAGAAGGAGGAGGAGAAGCTCCAGCAGCAAAAAAAAATCCAAAAAAAATAGAAAATAGAAAATCCAAAAAAAAGGCAGCATCAGCAGCAATAAAAGAGAGATGGAGGAGAACCTCCAGCAAGAAAATGAAAAAATCCAAAAAAAAATATAAAATAAAAAATTCAAAAAAAAAAAATGGGCAGCATCAGCAGCAAGAAGAAAAAGAGAAGGAGGAGAAGCTCCAGCAGCAAAAAAAAAAAAAAAAAAAAAAAAAATCCTAAATTATAAAATAAAAAAAATCCAAAAAAATAAAAGGGCAGCATCAGCAGCATGAGTAAGAGAAGGAGGAGAAGCTCCAGAAGCAAAAAAAAAAAAGAAAAAAAAAAGAAAAAAGAAATCCCAAAAATATATAAAATAAAAGATCAAAAGAAAAAAAAGGGCAGCATCAGCAGCAAGAAGAGAAAGAGAAGGAGAAGGAGAAGCTCCAGCAGCAAGAAAAGAAAAAAAAAATCCAAAAGCAAATATAAAATAAAAAATCCGAAAAATAGGGCAGCATCAACAGCAAGAGAAGAAAGAGAAGACGGAGAAGCTCCTGCAGCAAAAAAAAAAAAAAAAAAAAAATCCAAACAAAATATAAAATAGAAAATCCAAAAAAAAGGCAGCATCAGCAGCAAGAAGAGAAAGAGAAGGAGGAGGAGAAGCTCCAGCAGCAAGAAAAGAAAAAAAAATCCAAAAGCAAATATAAAATAAAAAATCCGAAAAAAAGGGCAGCATCAACAGCAAGAGAAGAAAGAGAAGACGGAGAAGCTCCTGCAGCAAAAAAAAAAAAAAAAAAAAATCCAAACAAAATATAAAATAGAAAATCCAAAAAAAAGGCAGCATCAGCAGCAAGAAGAGAAAGAGAAGCTCAAGCAGCAAGAAAAGAAAAAAAAAATCCAAAAGCAAATATAAAATAAAAAATCCGAAAAAAAGGGCAGCATCAACAGCAAGAGAAGAAAGAGAAGACGGAGAAGCTCCTGCAGCAAAAAAAAAAGAAAATAAAAATCCAAACAAAATATAAAATAGAAAATCCAAAAAAAAGGCAGCATCAGCAGCAAAAAGAGAAAGAGAAGGAGGAGAAGCTCCAGCGGCAAAAAAAAAAAAATAAAAAAATATAAAATGGAAAATCCAAAAAAGAGGCAGCATCAGCAGCAAGAAGAGAAAGAGAAGGAGGAGAAGCTCCAGCACCAAAAAAAAAAAAAAATCCAAAAAAAAAAATATAAAATAGAAAATCCAAAAAAATAGGCAGAATCAGCAGCAAAAAGAGAAAGAGAAGGAGGAGGAGAAGCTCCAGCAGCAAAAAAAAAAAAAAAAAAAAAAAAAAAAAAAAAAAAAAAAAAAAAAAAAAAAAAATATATATAAAAATAAAAAATCATAAAATAAAGGCAGCATCAGCAGCAAGAAGAGAAAGAGAAGAAGGAGGAGAAGCTCCAGCAGCGAAAAAAAAATAAAAAAAATATATAAAATAGAAAATCCAAAAAAAAAGGGCAGCATCAGCAGCAAAAAGAGAAAGAGAAGGAGAAGGAGAAGCTCCAGCAGCAAAAAAAAGATCCAAGAAAAATATAAAATAGAAAATCCAAAAAAAAGGCAGCATCAGCAGCAATGAGAGAAGGAGGTGGAGAAGCTCCAGCAGCAGGAAAAAAATCCAAGAAATATAAAAAAGAAAATCCAAAAAAAGGCAGCATCAGCACTAAGAAGAGAAAGAGAATGAGGAGGAGAAGCTCCAGCAGCAAAAAAAAAATCCAAAAAAAATATAAAATAGAAAATCCAAAAAAAAGGCAGCATCACCAGCAATAAAAGAAAGAGATGGAGGAGATGCTCCAGCAGCAAAAAAGAAAAAAAAATCCAAAAAAAATAGAAAATAAAGAAATCCAAAAAAAAAGGGCAGCATCAGCAGCAAGAGTAAGAGGAGGAGGAGAAGCTCCAGTAGCAAAAAAAAAAAAAAGAAAAAATCCCAAAAATATATAAAATAAAAAATCCAAAAAAGAAGGGCAGCATCAGCAGCAAGAAGAGAAAAAGAAGACGGAGAAACTCCAGCAGCAAAAAAAAAAAAAAAAAAAAATGAAAAAAAAAATATGAAATAAAAAATAAAAAAAAATAAAAATGGCAGCATCAGCAGCAAGAGAAAGAGGAGAGGGAGAAGCTCCAGCAGCAGAAAATAAAAAAGAAAAAAAATCGAACAAAAATATAAAATAAAAAATCCCCCCAAAAAAAAGGGCAGCATCAGCAGCAAGAAGAGAAAGAGTAGGAGGAGGAGAAGCTCCAGCAGCAAAAAAAAAAATCCAAAAAAAATATAAAATAGAAAATCCAAAAAAAAAAGCAGCATCAGCAGCAAGAAGAGAAAGAGAAGGAGGAGGAGAAGCTTTCAGCAGCAAAAAAAAAAATCCAAATAAAATATAAAATAGGAAATCCAAAAAATAAGGCAGCATCAGCAGCAATAAAAGAAAAGAGATGGAGGAGAAGCTCCAACAGCAAAAAGGAAAAAAAATCCAAAAAAATATAAAATAAAAAATCCAAAAAAAAATGGCCAGCATCAGCAGCAAGAAGAAAAAGAGAAGGAGGAGAAGCTCCAGCAGCAAAAAAAAAAAAAAAAAAAAAAAAAATTCCAAAAAAAATATAAAATAGAAAATCCCAAAAAAAGGCAGCATCAGCAACAAGAAGAGAAAGAGAAGGAGGAGGAGAAGCTTTCAGCAGCAAAAAAAAAAATCCAAAAAAAAAAAAATCCCAAAAAAATATAAAATATAAAATCCAAAAAAAGGCAGCATCAGCAGCAATAAAAGAAAGAGATGGAGGAGAACCTCCAGCAAGAAAAAGAAAAAAAATCCAAAAAAAATATAAAATAAAAAATCCAAAAAAAATATAAAATAAAAAATCCAAAAAAAAAATGGGCAGCATCAGCAACAAGAAGGAAAAGAGAAGGAGAAGCTCCAGCAGAAAAAAAAATCCAAAAAAATATAAAGTAAAAAATCCAAAAAAAAAGGGGAAAAAAAAAGAAAAAAGAAATCCAAAAAATATATAAAATAAAAGATCAAAAAAAAAAGGGCATCAGCAGCAGCAAGAAGAGAAAGAGAAGATGGAGAAGCTTCAGCAGCAAAAAAAAAAATCCAAAAGCAAATATAAGATAAAAAATCCGAAAAAAAAGGGCAGCATCAGCAGCAAGAGAAGAAAGAGAAGACGGAGATGCTCCAGCAGCAAAAATAAAAAAAAAAATATATATATATATAAAATAGAAAATCCAAAAAAAAGGCTGCATCAGCAGCAGGAAGAGAAAGAGGAGGAGGAGGAGAAGCTCCAGCAGCAAAAAAAAAAAAAATATATAAAATGGAAATTCCAAATAAAAACAAAATCAGCAGCAAGAAGAGAAAGAGAAGGAGGAGGAGAAGCTCCAGCAGCAAAAAAAAAATCCAAAAAAAAAAATATAAAACAGAAAATCCAAAAAAATAGACAGCATCAGCAGCAAGAAGAAAAAGAGAAGGAGGAGCAGAAGCTCCAGCAGCAGAAAAAAATGCAAAAAAAAATATAAAATGAAAAATCCAAAAAAAAAGAAGGGCAGCATCAGCAGCAAGAAGAGAAAGAGGAGGAAGAGAAGCTCCAGCAGCAAAAAAAAAAAAAAAAAAAATATAAAATAAAAAATCCAAGAAAAAAGACAGCATCAGCAGCAAGAAGAGATAGAGAAGGAGGAGGAGAAGCTCCAGCAGCAAAAAAAAATCCAAAAAATATATAAAATAGAAAATCCAAAAAAAATAAAGGTCAGCATCAACAGCAAGAAGAGAAAGAGAAGGAGGAGGAGAAGCTCCAGAAGCAAAAAAAAAAAATCCAAAAAAAAATATAATAGAAAATTCATAAAAAAGGCAGCATTAGCAGCAAGAAGAGAAAGAGAAGGAGGAGGAGAAGCTCCGGCTGCAGAAAAAAAAACCCAAAAAAATATAAAATAGAAAATCCAAAAAAAAGGCAGCATCAGCAGCAAGAAGAGAAAGAGAAGGAGGAGGAGAAGCTCCAGCATCAAAAAAAATTCAAAAAAAAATATAAAATAGAAAATCCAAAAAAAAGGCAGCATCGGCAGCAATAAAAGAAAGAGATGGAGGAGAAGCTCCAGCAGCAAAAAAGAAAAAAAAATCCAAAAAAAATATAAAATAAAAAATCCAAAAAAAAATGGGCAGCATCAGCAGCAAGAAGAGAAAGAGAAGGAGGAAAAGCTCCAGCAGCAAATAAAAAAAAAAATTCCAAAAAAAAAATATAAAATATAAAAATCCAAAAAAAAAAGGGTAGCATCAGCAGCAAAAAGAGAAAGAGAAGACGGAGAAAAATAAAAAAATTAAAAAAAATATATAAAATAAAAAATACAAAAAAAAAGGGCAGCATCAGCAGCAAGAAGAGAAAGAGAAGACGGAAAAGCTCCAGCAGCAAAAAAAAAAGAAAAAAAAATATAAAATAGAAAATCCCAAAAAAAGGCAACATTAGCAGCAAAAAGAGATAGAGAAGGAGAAGCTCCAGCAGCAAAAAAAAATCCAAAAAAAAAATATAAAATAAAAAATCCAAAAAAATAGGCAGGATCAGCAGCAAGAAGAGAAAGAGAAGGAGGAGAAGCTCCAGGAGCAGAAAATAAAAAAATATAAAAAAAATAGAAAATAGAAAATCCAAAAAAAAGGGCAGCGTCAGCAGCAGGAAGAGAAAGAGAAGGAGGAGGAGAAGCTCCAGCAGCAGAAAAAAAAATCCAAAAAAAATATAAAAAATAAAAAATCCAAAAAAAAGGCAGCATTAGCAGCAAGAAGAGATAGAGAAGGAGGAGAAGCTCCAGCAGCAAAAAAAAAAAATCCAAAAAAATATAAAATATAAAATCCAAAAAAAAGGGCAGCATCAGCAGCAAGAAGAGAAGGAGAAGGAAAAGGAGAAGCTCCATCAACAAAAAAGAAAATCCCCAAAAAAAAGAAAATAGAAAATGCAAAAATAAAAGGCAGTATCAGCAGCAAGAAGAGAAAGAAAAGGAGGAGGAGAAGCTCCAACAGCAGAAAAAAAATCCAAAAAATATAAAAAAGAAAATCCAAAAAAAAAGGCAGCATTAGCAGAAAGAAGAGAAAGAGGAGGAGGAGAAGCTCCAGCCGCAAAAAAAAAAAAAAAATAGAAAATCCAAAAATATAGGCATGATCAGCAGCAATAAGAGAAAGAGAAGGAGGAGAAGCTCCAGCAGCAGAAAATCAAATAGAAAAAAAATATAAAATAGAAAATCCAAAAAAAGGGCAACGTCAGCAGCAAGAAGAGAAAGAGGAGGAGGAGGAGAAGCTCCAGCAGCAAAAAAAAAAATCCAAAAAAATATAAAAAAAAATCCAAAAAAAAGGCAGCATCAGCAGCAAGAGGAGATAGAGGAGGAGGAAAAGCTCCAGCAACAAAAAAAAAATCCAAAAAAATATAAAATAGAAAATCCAAAAAAAAAGGGCAGCATCAGCAGCAAGAAGAGAAAGAGAAGGAGAAGCTCCAGCAGCAAAAAAAAAAATTCAAAAAAAAATAGAAAATAGAAAATGCAAAAAAAAAGGCAGTATCAGCAGCAAGAAGAGAAAGAAAAGGAGGAGGAGAAGTTCCAGCAGCAGAAAAAAAAATTCCAAAAAAAATATAAAATAGAAAATCCAAAAAAAAGGCAGCATCAGCAGCAAGAAGAGAAAGAGAAGGAGGAGGAGAATCTCCAGCAGCTGAAAAAAAAAAGATAAAATAAAAAATCCAAAAAAAAGACAGCATCAGCAGCAAGAAGAGATAGAGAAGGAGGAGGAGAAGCTCCAGCAGCAAAAAAAAAATCCAAAAAAATTATTAAAATAAAAAATCCGAAAAAAAGGGCAACATCAACAGCAAGAGAAGAAAGAGAAGACGGAGAAGCTCCTGCAGCAAAAAAAAAAAAAAAAAAAAAAATCCAAACAAAATATAAAATAGAAAATCCAAAAAAAAGGCAGCATCAGCAGCAAGAAGAGAAAGAGAAGAAGGAGAAGCTCCAGCAGCAAGAAAAGAAAAAAAAAATCCAAAAGCAAATATAAAATAAAAAATCCGAAAAAAAGGGCAGCATCAACAGCAAGAGAAGAAAGAGAAGACGGAGAAGCTCCTGCAGCAAAAAAAAAAAAAGAAAAAAAAATCCAAACAAAATATAAAATAGAAAATCCAAAAAAAAGGCAGCATCGGCAGCAAAAAGAGAAAGAGAAGGAGGAGAAGCTCCAGCGGCAAAAAAAAAAAATAAAAAAATATAAAATGGAAAATCCAAAAAAGAGACAGCATCAGCAGCAAGAAGAGAAAGAGAAGGAGGAGAAGCTCCAGCACCAAAAAAAAAAAATCCAAAAAAAAAAATATAAAATAGAAAATCCAAAAAAATAGGCAGCATCAGCAGCAAAAAGAGAAAGAGAAGGAGGAGGAGAAGCTCCAGCAGCAAAAAAAAAAAAAAAAAAAAAAAAAAAAAAAAAAAAAAAAAAAAAAAAAAAAAAAAAAAATATAAAAAAAAAAAATCATAAAATAAAGGCAGCATCAGCAGCAAGAAGAGAAAGAGAAGAAGGAGGAGAAGCTCCAGCAGCGAAAAAAAAATAAAAAAAATATATAATATAGAAAATCCAAAAAAAAAGGGCAGCATCAGCAGCAAAAAGAGAAAGAGAAGGAGAAGGAGAAGCTCCAGCAGCAAAAAAAAGATCAAAAAAAAATATAAAATAGAAAATCCAAAAAAAAGGCAGCATCAGCAGCAATGAGAGAAGGAGGTGGAGAAGCTCCAGCAGCAGGAAAAAAATCCAAGAAATATAAAAAAGAAAATCCAAAAAAAAGGCAGCATCAGCACTAAGAAGAGAAAGAGAATGAGGAGGAGAAGCTCCAGCAGCAAAAAAAAAATCCAAAAAAAATATAAAATAGAAAATCCAAAAAAAAGGCAGCATCACCAGCAATAAAAGAAAGAGATGGAGGAGATGCTCCAGCAGCAAAAAAGAAAAAAAAATCCAAAAAAAATAGAAAATAAAGAAATCCAAAAAAAAGGGCAGCATCAGCAGCAAGAGTAAGAGGAGGAGGAGAAGCTCCAGTAGCAAAAAAAAAAAAAAGAAAAAATCCCAAAAATATATAAAATAAAAAATCCAAAAAAGAAGGGCAGCATCAGCAGCAAGAAGAGAAAAAGAAGACGGAGAAACTCCAGCAGCAAAAAAAAAAAAAAAAAAATGAAAAAAAAAATATGAAATAAAAAATAAAAAAAAATAAAAATGGCAGCATCAGCAGCAAGAGAAAGAGGAGAGGGAGAAGCTCCAGCAGCAGAAAATAAAAAAGAAAAAAATCGAACAAAAATATAAAATAAAAAATCCCCCCCCAAAAAAAAGGGCAGCATCAGCAGCAAGAAGAGAAAGAGTAGGAGGAGGAGAAGCTCCAGCAGCAAAAAAAAAATCCAAAAAAAATATAAAATAGAAAATCCAAAAAAAAGCAGCATCAGCAGCAAGAAGAGAAAGAGAAGGAGGAGGAGAAGCTTTCAGCAGCAAAAAAAAAATCCAAATAAAATATAAAATAGGAAATCCAAAAAATAAGGCAGCATCAGCAGCAATAAAAGAAAAGAGATGGAGGAGAAGCTCCAACAGCAAAAAGGAAAAAAAATCCAAAAAAATATAAAATAAAAAATCCAAAAAAAAATGGCCAGCATCAGCAGCAAGAAGAAAAAGAGAAGGAGGAGAAGCTCCAGCAGCAAAAAAAAAAAAAAAAAAAAAAAAAAATTCCAAAAAAAATATAAAATAGAAAATCCCAAAAAAAAGGCAGCATCAGCAACAAGAAGAGAAAGAGAAGGAGGAGGAGAAGCTTTCAGCAGCAAGAAAAAAAATCCAAAAAAAAAAAATCCCAAAAAAATATAAAATATAAAATCCAAAAAAAGGCAGCATCAGCAGCAATAAAAGAAAGAGATGGAGGAGAACCTCCAGCAAGAAAAAGAAAAAAAATCCAAAAAAATATAAAATAAAAAATCCAAAAAAAATATAAAATAAAAAATCCAAAAAAAAATGGGCAGCATCAGCAACAAGAAGGAAAAAAGAAGGAGAAGCTCCAGCAGAAAAAAAAAATCCAAAAAAATATAAAGTAAAAAATCCAAAAAAAAAAGGGGAAAAAAAAAGAAAAAAGAAATCCAAAAAATATATAAAATAAAAGATCAAAAAAAAAAAAAAAGGGCATCAGCAGCAGCAAGAAGAGAAAGAGAAGATGGAGAAGCTTCAGCAGCAAAAAAAAAAAATCCATAAGCAAATATAAGATAAAAAATCCGAAAAAAAAAGGGCAGCATCAGCAGCAAGAGAAGAAAGAGAAGACGGAGAAGCTCCAGCAGCAAAAATAAAAAAAAAATATATATATATATATATATATATATATATATATATAAAATAGAAAATCCAAAAAAAAGGCTGCATCAGCAGCAGGAAGAGAAAGAGGAGGAGGAGGAGAAGCTCCAGCAGCAAAAAAAAAAAAAAATATATAAAATGGAAAATCCAAAAAAAAGCAGCATCAGCAGCAAGAAGAGAAAGAGAAGGAGGAGGAGAAGCTCCAGCAGCAAAAAAAAAATCCAAAAAAAAAAATATAAAACAGAAAATCCAAAAAAATAGACAGCATCAGCAGCAAGAAGAAAAAGAGAAGGAGGAGCAGAAGCTCCAGCAGCAGAAAAAAATGCAAAAAAAAATATAAAATGAAAAATCCAAAAAAAAAGAAGGGCAGCATCAGCAGCAAGAAGAGAAAGAGGAGGAGGAGAAGCTCCAGCAGCAAAAAAAAAAAAAAAAAAAAATATAAAATAAAAAATCCAAGAAAAAAGACAGCATCAGCAGCAAGAAGAGATAGAGAAGGAGGAGGAGAAGCTCCAGCAGCAAAAAAAAATCCAAAAAATATATAAAATAGAAAATCCAAAAAAAATAAAGGTCAGCATCAACAGCAAGAAGAGAAAGAGAAGGAGGAGGAGAAGCTCCAGAAGCAAAAAAAAAAATCCAAAAAAAAATATAATAGAAAATTCATAAAAAAAGGCAGCATTAGCAGCAAGAAGAGAAAGAGAAGGAGGAGGAGAAGCTCCGGCTGCTGAAAAAAAACCCAAAAAAATATAAAATAGAAAATCCAAAAAAAAGGCAGCATCAGCAGCAAGAAGAGAAAGAGAAGGAGGAGGAGAAGCTCCAGCATCAAAAAAAATTCAAAAAAAAATATAAAATAGAAAATCCAAAAAAAAGGCAGCATCGGCAGCAATAAAAGAAAGAGATGGAGGAGAAGCTCCAGCAGCAAAAAAGAAAAAAAAATCCAAAAAAAATATAAAATAAAAAATCCAAAAAAAAATGGGCAGCATCAGCAGCAAGAAGAGAAAGAGAAGGAGGAAAAGCTCCAGCAGCAAATAAAAAAAAAAATTCCAAAAAAAAATATAAAATATAAAAATCCGAAAAAAAAAAAGGGTAGCATCAGCAGCAAGAAGAGAAAGAGAAGACGGAGAAAAATAAAAAAATTAAAAAAAATATATAAAATAAAAAATACAAAAAAAAAGGGCAGCATCAGCAGCAAGAAGAGAAAGAGAAGACGGAAAAGCTCCAGCAGCAAAAAAAAAAGAAAAAAAAATATAAAATAGAAAATCCCAAAAAAAGGCAGCATTAGCAGCAAAAAGAGATAGAGAAGGAGAAGCTCCAGCAGCAAAAAAAAAATCCAAAAAAAAATATAAAATAAAAAATCCAAAAAAATAGGCAGGATCAGCAGCAAGAAGAGAAAGAGAAGGAGGAGAAGCTCCAGGAGCAGAAAATCAAAAAATATAAAAAAAATAGAAAATAGAAAATCCAAAAAAAAGGGCAGCGTCAGCAGCAGGAAGAGAAAGAGAAGGAGGAGGAGAAGCTCCAGCAGCAGAAAAAAAAATCCAAAAAAAATATAAAAAATAAAAAATCCAAAAAAAAGGCAGCATTAGCAGCAAGAAGAGATAGAGAAGGAGGAGAAGCTCCAGCAGCAAAAAAAAAAAATCCAAAAAAATATAAAATATAAAATCCAAAAAAAAGGGCAGCATCAGCAGCAAGAAGAGAAGGAGAAGGAAAAGGAGAAGCTCCATCAACAAAAAAGAAAATCCCCAAAAAATAGAAAATAGAAAATGCAAAAATAAAAGGCAGTATCAGCAGCAAGAAGAGAAAGAAAAGGAGGAGGAAAAGCTCCAGCAGCAGAAAAAAAATCCAAAAAATATAAAAAAGAAAATCTAAAAAAAAAGGTAGCATCAGCAGCAAGAAGAGAAAGAGAAGGAGTAGGAAAAGCTCCAGCAGCAAAAAAAAAATCCAAAAAAAATATAAAATAGAAAATCCAAAGAAAAGGCAGCATCAGCAGCAATAAAAAAAAAAGAGATGGAGGAGAAGCTCCAGCAGCAAAAAAGAAAAAAATCCAAAATAAATATAAAATAAAAAATCCAAAAAAAAAAATGGGTAGCATCAGCAGCAAGAAGAGAAAGAGAAGGAGGAGAAGCTCATGCAGCAAATAAAAAAAAATCCAAAAAAAATATTAAATAAAAAATTCCAAAAAAAAGGGCAGCATCAGCAGCAAGAGAAAGAGAAGGAGGAGAAGCTCCAAAAGCAAAAAAAAAATAAAGAAAAAAAATCCCAAAAAAATATAAAATAAAAAATCCAAAAAAAAAGGGCAGCATCAGTAGCAAGAAGAGAATGAGAAGACGGAGAAAAATAAAAAATAAAAATAAAATATAAAATAAAAAATCCGAAAAAAGGGCAGCATCAGCAGCAAGAAGAGAAAGAGGAGACGGAGAAGCTCCAGCAGCAAAAAAAAAAAATAAATAAAAAATAAAAAAAATATATAAAATAAAAAATCCAAAAAAAAGGGCAGCATCAGCAGCAAGAAAAGAAAGAGTAGGAGGAGGAGAAGCTCCAGCAGAAAAAAAAATTAAAAAAAAATACAAAATATAAAATCCAAAAAAAAATATAAAATAGAAAATAAAAAAGGGCAGCATCAGCAGCAAGAAGAGAAAGAGAAAGAGGAGGAGAAGCTCAAGCAGCACAAAAAAAAGGATCCAAAAAAATATAAAATATAAAATCCAAAAAAAGGGCAGCAGCATCAGCAACAAGAAGAGAAAGAAAATAGACAGGAGAAGCTCTAGCACCAAAAAAAGAAAAAAGAAATAAATAAATAAAATAATATCCCCCAAAAAAAGGCAGCATCAGCAGCAAGAAGAGAAAGAGAAGGAGGAAGAAAAGCTCCAGCAGCAAAAAAAAAAAAAAAAAAAAAAAAAAAAGAATCCCCAGAAAATATAAAATATAAAATCCAAAAAAAAAAGGGCAGCATCAACAGCAAGAGAAAGAGGAGGAGAATCTCCAGCAACAAAAAAGCAAAAAAAAAAAAAATTATAAAATATAAAATCCACCCCCCAAAAAAAGGGCAGCATCAGCAGCAAGAAGACAAAGAGAAGGCGGAGCAGAAGCTCCAGCAGCAAAAAGAAAAATCCAAAAAAATATATAAAATATAGAATCCAAGAAACAAATGGACAGCATCAGCAGCAAGAAAAGATAGAGAAAGAGGAGAAGCTCCAACAGCAGAAAAAAAAATATAAAATAATAAATCCAAAATGAAAGGACAGCATCGGCAGCAAGTAGAGAAAGAGAAGGAGGAGAAGCTCCAGCAGCAAAAAAAAAAAATAAATAAATAAAAAAAAGGGCAGCATCAGCTGCAAGAAGAGAAAGAGAAGGAGGAGGAGAAGCTCCAGCAGCAAAAAAAAAAAAAGAAAAAAAAAAAAAAAAAAAATTTAAAATGAAAAATCCAAAAAAATAGGGTAGCATCATCAGCAAGATGAAAAAGAGAAGGAGGAGGAGAAGCTCCAGCAGCAAAAAAAAGAAAAAAAAAATCACAAAAAAATTTAAAATATACAATCCAAAAAAAAGGGCAGCATCAGCACCAAGAAGAGAAAGATAAAGAGGTGGAGAAGCTCCAGCAGCGAAATAAAAAATATTTAGAATATAAAATCCAAAAAGAGGGCAGCATCAGCAGCAAGAAGAGAAAGAGGAGGAGGAGAAGCTCCAGCAGCGAAAAAAAAAGAAAAAAAATATAAAATGAAAAATCCAAAAAAAGGGGCAGCATAAGCAGCAAGAAGAGAAAGAGAAGGAGGAGGAGAATCTCCAGCAGCAAAAAAAAAAAAAAAGAAAATCCAAAAAATATATAAAATAGAAATCCAAAAAAAAAGGTCAGCATCAGCAGCAAAAAGATAAAGAGAAGGAGAAGGTCCAGCAGCAAAAAAAAAATAAAAAAAAAATTCAATAGAAAATCCATAAAAAAAGGCAGCATCAGCAGCAAGAAGAGAAAGAGAAGAAGGAGGAGAAGCTCCAGCAGCAGAAAAAAAATCCAAAAAATATAAAATAGAAAATTCAAAAAAAAGGCAGCATCAGCAGCAAGAAGAGAAAGAGAAGGAGGAGGAGAATCTCCAGCAGCAAAAAAAAAAAATCCAAAAAAAATATAAAATAAAAAATAAAAAAAAAAGGCAGCATTGACAGCAATAAAAGAAAGAGATGGAGGAGAAGCTCCAGAAGCAAAAAAGAAAAAAAATCCCAAAAAAATATAAAATAAAAAATCCAAAAAAAATGGGCAGCATCAGCAGAAAAAAGGAAAAGAGAAGGAGGAAAAGGTCCAGCAGCAAATAAAAAAAAATATATATAAAATAAAAAAATCCAAAAAAAAGGGCAGCATTAGCAGCAAGAGTGAGAGAAGGAGGAGAAGCTCCAAAAGCAAAAAAAAAAAAAAATAAAAATAAAACCCAAAAATATATAAAATAAAAAATCCCCTAAAAAAAGGGTAGCATCAGCAGCAAGAAGAGGAAGAGAAGAAGGAGAAAAAAAAAATAAATAAAAAATACAAAAAAAAAAAAAAAAAAAAGAGGGCAGCATCAGCAGCAAAAAAAAAAAAAAAGAAAAAAAATATAAAATAGAAAATCCAAAAAAAAAGGCAGCATTAGCAGCAAGAAGAGAAAGAGGAGGAGGAGAAGCTCCAGCAGCAAAAAAAAAAATTAAAAAAAATATGAGATTCCAAAAAAAAGGCAGGATCAGCAGCAATAAGAGAAAGAGAAGGAGGAAAAGCTCCCGCAGCAGAAAATCAAATAGAAAAAAAATATAAAATAGAAAATCCAAAAAAAAGGCAGGATCAGCAGCAAGAAGAGAAAGAGAAGGAGGAGGAGAAGCTCCAGCAGCAAAAAAAAAAATCCAAAAAAAATATAAAAAAAAAATCCAAAAAAAAGGCAGCATCAGCAGCAAGAAGAGATAGAGGAGGAGGAGAAGCTCCAGCAACAAAAAAAAATCCGAAAAAATATAAAATAGAAAATCCAAAAAAAAGGCAGCATCAGCAGCAAGAAGAGAAAGAGAAGGAGAAGGAGAAGCTACCGCAGCAAAAAAAAAATTCAAAAAAAAATAGAAAATAGAAAATGCAAAAAAAAAAAAAAAGGCAGTATCAGCAGCAAGAAGAGAAAGAAAATGAGGAGGAGAAGTTCCAGCAGCAGAAAAAAAAATTCCGAAAAAAATATAAAATAGAAAATCCAAAAAAAAGGCAGCACCAGCAGCAAGAAGAGAAAGAGAAGGAGGAGGAGAATCTCCAGCAGCGAAAAAAAAAATATGAAATAAAAAATCCAAAAAAAAGACAGCATCAGCAGCAAGAAGAGATAGCGAAGGAGGAGGAGAAGCTCCAGCAGCAAAAAAATAAATCCAAAAAAATTATTAAAATAAAAAATCCAAAAAAAAAGGGCAACATCAGCAGCAAAAAGAGAAAGAGAAGGAGAAGGAGAAGCTCCAGCAGCAAAAAAAAAAATCCCCCCAAAAAATAAAATAGAAAATCCCCCCAAAAAAAAGGCAGCATCAGCAGCAAGAAGAGAAAGAGAAGGAGGAGAAGAAGCTCCAGCAGCAAAAAAAAAATCCAAAAAAAAAAAGAAAATCTAAAAAAAAAAAGGCAGCATCAGCAGCAAGAAGAGAAAGAGAAGAAGGAGAAGCTTCAGCAGAAAAAAAAAAATAGAAAATAGAAAATCCAAAAAAAAGGCAGCATCGGCAGCAATAAAAGAAAGAGATGGAGGAGAACCTCCAGCAGCAAAAAAGAAAAAAAATCCCAAAAAAATATAAAATAAAAAATCCAAAAAAAAAAAAAAATGAGTGGCATCAGCAGCAAGAAGAGAAAGAGAAGGAGGAGAAGCTCCAGCAGCAAATAAAACAAAAAAATATTCCAAAAAAAAATATTAAATAAAAAAATCCAAAAAGAAAAGGGCAGCATCAGCAGCAAGAGTAAGAAAAGGAGGAGAAGCTCCAAAAGCAAAAAAAAAAAAAATAAAAAAAATTCCCAAAAATATATAAAATAAAAAATAAAAAAAGGGCAGCATCAGTAGCAAGAAGAGAAAGAGAAGACGGAGAAAAATAAAAAAAAATAAAAAATATAATATAAAAAATCCAAAAAAAAAGGCAACATCAGCAGCAAGAAGAGAAAGAGAAGACGGAGAAGCTCCAGCAGCAAAAAAAAAAAAAATAAAAAAAAAATTTTAAAAAAATATATAAAATAAAAAATCCAAAAAAAAAGGGCAGCATCAGCAGCAAGAAGAGAAAGAGAAAGAGGAGGAGAAGCTCCAGCAGCAAAAAAAAAATCCAAAAAAAATATAAAATATAAAATCCCCCAAAAAATATAAAATATAAAATAAAAAAGGGCAGCAACAGCAGCAAGAAGAGAAAGAGAAAGAGGAGGAGAAGCTCCAGCAACACAAAAAAAAAAGAATCCAAAAAAACATAAAATATAAAATCCAAAAAAAGGGCAGGAGCATCAGCAGCAAGAAGAGAAAGAAAATAGACAGGAGAAGCTCTAGCACCAAAAAAAGAAAAAAAAATCAATAAATAAAATAAAATCCCCCAAAAAAGGGCAGCATCAGCAGCAAGAAGAGAAAGAAAAGGAGGAAGAAAAGCTCCAGCAGCAAAAAAAAAAAAAAAAAATAAAATAAAAATGAATATAAAATCCAAAAAAAAGGGCAGCATCAACAGCAAGAGAAAGAGGAGGAGAATCCCCAGCAGCAAAAAAGCAAAAAAAAAATACATAAAATATTAAATCCAAAAAAAAGGGCAGCATCAGCACCAAGAAGACAAAGAGAAGGAGGAGCAGAAGCTCCAGCAGAAAAAAAAAAATCCCAAAAAAATATAAAATATAAAATCCAAAAAAATATATAAAATATAAAATCCAAAAAAAAGGGCAGCATCAGCACCAAGAAGACAAAGAGAAGGAGGAGCAGAAGCTCCAGCAGAAAAAAAAAATCCCAAAAAAATATAAAATATAAAATCCAAAAAAATATATAAAATATAAAATCCAAAAAAAAGGGCAGCATCAGCAGCAAGAAGAGAAAGAGAAAGAGGAGGAGAAGCTCCAACAGCAAAAAAAAAAAAAAGAAAAAAAAGAATCCAAAAAAATATATAAAATGTAGAATCCAAAAAAAAGGGCAGCAACAGCAGCAAGAAGAGAAAGACAAGGAGGATGAGAAGTTCCAGCAGCAAAAAAAAAAAAAAAATATATATATATACATATATATATATATATATATATATATATATATATATATATATATATATATAAAATAGAAAATACAAAAAGGGCAGTATCAGCAGCAAGAAGAGGAAGAGAAAGAGGAGGAGGAGAACCTCCAGCAGCAAAAAAAAAAAAAATCCAAAGAAAATCTAAAATAAAAAATCCAAAAAAAGGGCAGCATCAGCAGCAAGAAGAGAAAGAGGAGGAGGAGGAAAAGCTCCAGCAGCAAAAAAAAAAAAAAAGAAATAATCCAAAAAAAATATAAAATAAAATAATCCAAAAAAAAGGGCAGCATCAGCAGCAAGAAAAGAAAGAGGAGGAGAAGCTCCAACAGCAAAAAAAAAATCCAAAAACATATACAATTTTAAATCCAAAAAAAAGGCAGCATCAACAGCAAGAAGAGAAAGAGGAGGAGGAGAAGCTCCAGCAGCAAAAGAAAAAAAAGAAAAAAATATATAAAATTCGAAAAAAAGGGCAGCATCAGCAGCAAGAAGAGGAAGAGAAAGAGAAGGAGGAGGAGAACCTCCAGCAGCAAAAAAAGAAAAAAAATACAAAAAAAAATATAAAATAGAAAATCCAAAAAAAGGGCAGCATCAGCAGCAAGAAAAAAAAAAGAAAAGGGGGAGAAGCTCCAGCAGCAAAAAACAAAAAAAAAATCCAAAAAAATATAAGATGAAAAATCCAAAAAAAAAGGGCAGCATCAGCAGCAAGAAGAGAAAGAGAAGGAGGAGAAGCTCCAGAGCAAAAGAAAATAGTAATAATAATAAAAATAAATATGAAATAAATAATCCAAAAAGTAAGGCAGCATCAGCAGCAAGAAAAGAAAGAGAAGGAGGAGAAGCTCAGGCAGCAAAAAAAAAAAAAAAAAAAATATAAAAATATAGAATAAAGAAAGGTAAAGGATGGATTCAGCTGGAAGGATCAAGTTGATGGACGTTGGAAGAAGGAAAGAACATATTTTAGGAGGAAATATCCTTTGATACAGATGGTACAAGCTCAGCATCATCGGGTAAGGGATGAATTCAGTTGGAAGGACTGAAAGATGGAATGAAAAAGGACTTTTTTATGGGAGGAAATATCCAGCGATTAGGATGCTTCGCTCAACTACCCAGCTTGAAGGACGTGGTATACCCTGGAGGACTTGCTCTGCAGAGGGAAAAACCTTGTCTCTTTCTAGTATGCTATGTTTCCTGGTAGGGTCGTACAGGGGCTTCGTCAGGTGAACAAACGGTTATATATCTAGATCTAATCTTTCGGATACTATCCTTCGGGTGGTTTTAGGGGAATAAAATAGAAGACTGGCTATGCAGAGGGGAGGAGGCAGGGTTCTTCTAGTACGCAGTCAGGTCCTAACAGGGGGACCAAGGAAATTAGGCTAGGAAAAAAAGCTGAATCCTGTAACGACCTAAGCAAATGAAAAAAATAATAAGAAATAAGAAAAAATAAAAAAAAAAGAAGCAAGAGGAGGGAGAGAATGAGGAGGAGCACCAGCGGGAAAAATAAAAATAAATAAAAAAAATATATATAAAATATAAAATACAAAAAAAGGGGCAGCAGCAGCAAGAGAAAGAAGAGGAGGAGGAGGAGAAGCAACAGCAGCAAAAAAAAAAAATCTCAAAAAAATATGAAATCCAAAAAAAAGGGCAGCATCAGCAGCAAGAAGAGAGAGAGGAGGAGGGGAAGCTCCAGCAGCAAAAAAAAATATAAATAAATAAATAAAATATAAGATAAAAAAAAGGCCAGCAGCAGCAGTAAGAAGAAAAAGAGAAGGAAGAGGAGAAGCTCCAGCAGCCAAAAAAAAAAAATAAATAAAAAATATAAAATAAAAAATCCAAAAAAAAAGGGGCAGCATCAGCAGCAAGAAGAGAAAGACAAGGAGGAGAAGCTCCAGCTGCAAAAAAAAAAAAAAAAAAAAAAAAAAAAGGGTAGCATCAGCAGCAAAAAGAGAAAGAGGAGGAGAAACTCCAGCAGCATAAAAAATCCAAAAAAAAAAAGGGGGCAGCATCAGCAGAAAGAAGAGAAAGAGAAGAAGGAGGAGCTCCAGCAAAAAAAAAAAAAATATCCATGAAGAATATAAAATATAAAATCCAAAATAATTATAAAATATAAAATCCAAAAAAAAGGGCAGCATCAGCAGCAAGAAGAGAAAGGGGAGGAGAAGCTCCAGCAACGAAAAAAAAAATCCAAAAAAAAATATAAAATATAAAAGCCAAAAAAAAGGGCAGCATCAGCAGCAATAAAAGAAAGAGATGGAGGAGAAGCTCCAACAGCAAATGAGAAAAAAAAATCCAAAAAAAATATAAAATAAAAAATCCAAAAAAAAATGGGCAGCATCAGCAGCAAGAAGTGAAAGAGAAGGAGGAAAAGCTCCAGCAGCAAATGAAAAAAAAGAAAAAATTAAAAAAAAATATTAAATAAAAAATCCAAAAAAAAGGGCAGCATCAGCAGCAAGAGTAATAGAAGGAGGAGAAGCTCCAGCAGCAAAAAAAAAAAAAATTTATAAAATGAAAAATTCAAAAAAAAGGGCAACATCAGCAGCAAGACGAGAAAGAGAAGATGGAGAAGCTCCAGCAAGGAAAAAAATAAAATTAAATAAAAAATAAAAAATCAAAAAGGGCAGCATCAGCAGCAAGAAGAGAAAGAGAAGACGGAGAAGCTCCAACAGCAAAAAAAAAAGAAAAAGAAAAAAAAAATGAAAAAAAATATAAAATAAAAAATCCAAAAAAAAAAAAGGGCAGCATCAGCAGCAAGAAGAGAAAGAGGAGGAGGAGGAGAAGCTCCAGCAGCAAAAAAAAAAAAAATCCAAAAAAAATATAAAATATAAAATACAAAAAGAAGGGCAGCATCAGCAGCAAGAAAAGAAAGAGAAAGAGGAGAAGCTCAGGCAGCAAAAAAAAAGAAAAAAAAATATAGAATAAAAAAGGTAAAGGATGGATTCAGCTGGTAGGATCAAGTTGATGGATGTTGGAAGAAGGAAAGAACATATATTTTAGGAGGAAATATCCTTTGATACAGATGGTACAAGCTCAGCATCATCGGGTAATGGATGAATTCAGTTGGAAGGACTGAAAGATGGAATGAAAAAGGACATTTTTATGGGAGGAAATATCCAGCGATTAGGATGCTTGGCACAACTACCCAGCTTGAAGGACGTGGTATACCCTGAAGGACTTGCACTGCAGAGGGAAAAACCTTGTCTCTTTCTAGTATGCTATGTTTCCTGGTGGGGTCGTACAGGGGCTTCGTCAGGTGAACAAACGGTCATATATCTAGATCTATTCTTTCGGATACAAACCTTCGGGTGGTTCTGGGGGAATAATCTAGAAGACTGGCTATGCAGAGGGGAGGAGGCAGGGTTCTTCTAGTACGCAGTCAGGTTCTAACAGGGGGACCAAGGCAATTAGGCTAGGGAAAAAAGCTGAATCCTTTAACGACTTAAGCAAATTAAAAAAAATAATAAGAAATAAAAAAAAATACAAAAAAAAGAAGCAGCAAGAGGAGGAAGAGAAGGAAGAGGAGAAGCAACAGCAGCAAACAAAAAAAAATCCAAAAAAAAATAAAAAATATAAAATCCAAAAAAAAGGGCAGCATCAGCAGCAAGGAGAGAGGAGGAGAAGCTCCAGCAGCAAGAGAAAAAAAATATAAAATATATAAAAAAAAGGCCAACAGCAGCAGTAAAAAGAAAAAGAGAAGGAAGAGGAGAAGCTCCAGCAGCCAAAAAAAAATAAATAAATAAAAAATAAATAAATAGAAAATAAAAAATAAAAAATAAAACATCCAAAAAAAAGGGGCAGCATCAGCAGCAGGAAGAGAAAGAGGAGGAGGAGGAGGAGAAGCTCCCGCAGCAAAAAAAAAAAAAAATATAATAAAATAAAACAAAAAATCCAAAATCAAAAAGGGCAGCATCATCAGCAAGAAGAGAAAGAGAAGACAGAGAAGCTCCAACAGCAAAAAAAAAAAAAGAAAAAAAAATTGAAAAAAAATGTAAAATAAAAAATCCAAAAAAAAAGGGCAGCATCAGCAGCAAGAAGAGAAAGAGGAGGAGGAGGAGAAGCTCCAGCAGCAAAAAAAAAAATCCAAAAAATATATAGAATATAAAATACAAAAAGAAGGGCAGCATCAGCAGCAAGAAAAGAATGAGGAGGAGGAGAAGCTCAGGCAGCAAAAAAAAAAAAAATAAATAAAAAAATATAATATAGAATAAAAAAGGTAAAGGATGGATTCAGCTGGAAGGATCAAGTTGATGGACGTTGGAAGAAGGAAAGAACATATATTTTAGGAGGAAATATCCTCTGATACAGATGGTACAAGCTCAGCATCATCGGGTAAGGGATGAATTCAGTTGGAAGGACTGAAAGATGGAATGAAAAAGGACTTTTTTATGGGAGGAAATATCCAGCGATTATGATGCTTGGCACAACTACCCAGCTTGAAGGACGTGGTATACCCTGGAGGACTTGCTCTGCAGAGGGAAAAACCTTGTCTCTTTCTAGTATGCTATGTTTCCTGGTGGGGTCGTACAGGGGCTTCGTCAGGTGAACAAACGGTCATATATCTAGATCTATTCTTTCGGATACTAACCTTCGGGTGGTTCTGGGGGAATAATCTAGAAGACTGGCTATGCAGAGGGGAGGAGGAAGGGTTCTTCTAGTAAGCAGTCAGGTCCTAACAGGGGGACCAAGGAAATTAGGCTAGGGAAAAAAGCTGAATCCTTTAACGACTTAAGCAAATGAAAAAAATAATAAGAAATACAAAAAATACAAAAAAAAGAAGCAGTAAGAGGAGGAAGAGAAGGAAGAGGAGAAGCAACAGCAGCACAGAAAAAAAAAATTCAAAAAAAATGAAAAATATAAAATCCAAAAAAAAAGGGCAGCATCAGCAGCAAGAAGAGAGAGAGGAGGAGAAGCTCCAGCAGCGAAAAATAAAAATAAAATATATAAAAAAAAGGCCAGCAGCAGCAGTAAAAAGAAAAAGAGAAGGAAGAAGAGAAGCTCCAGCAGCCAAAAATAAATAAATAAAAAATAAAAAATCCAAAAAAAAAAAGGGGCAGCATCAGCAGCAAGAAGAGAAAGAGAAGACGGAGAAGCCCCAACAGCCAAAAAAAAAAGAAAAAAAAATCGAAAAAAATATAAAATAAAAGAAAAAAAACGGCAGCATCAGCAGCAAGAAGAGAAAGAGAAGGAGGAGGAGAAGCTCCAGCAGCAAAAAAAAAAAAAAAAAAATCCCCAAAAATTATAAAATATAAAATCCAAAAAAAAGGGCAGCATCAGCACCAAGAAGAGAAAGAGAAAGAGGAGGAAAAGCTCCAGCAGCGAAAAAAAAATATATATATAGAATATAAAATCCAAAAAAAAAATATAAAATGAAAAATCCAAAAAAAAAATATAAAATGAAAAATCCAAAAAAATGGACAGTATCATCAGCAAGATGAAAAAGAGAAGGAGTAGGAGAAGCTCCAGCAGCAAAAAAAAAAAAAAAAAAATACCCAAAAATTATAAAATATAAAATCCAAAAAAAAGGGCAGCATCAGCACCAAGAAGAGAAAAGAGAAAGAGGAGGAAAAGCTCCAGCAGCGAAAAAAAAATATATATATAGAATATAAAATCCAAAAATAAGGCAGCATCAGCAGCAAGAAGAGAAAGAGGAGGAGAAGCTCCAGCAGCAAAAAAAAAAAAAAAATATATGAAATGAAAAATCCAAAAAAAGGGGCAGCATAAGCAGCAAGAAGAGAAAGAGAAGGAGGAGGAGAATCTCCAGCAGCAAAAAAAAAAATCCCCAAAAAATATAAAATATAAAATCCAAAAATAAATATAAAATGTAAAATCCAAAAACAGGGCAGCATCAGCAGCAAGAAGGAAAAAGAAAGGAGGAGAAGCTCCAGCAGCAGAAAAAAAAGAATCCAAAAAATATATATAAAATATGAAATCGAAAAAAAAGGGAAGCATCGGCACCAAGAAGAGAAAGATAAAGAGGAGGAGAAGCTGCAGCAACAGAAAAAAAAAACCCAAAAAAAAATATAAAATGTAAAATCCAAAAATAAGGGCAGCAGCAGCAGCAAGAAGAGAAAGAGAGGGAGGAAGAGAAGCTCCAGCAGCAAAAAGAAAAATCCAAAAAAATATATAAAATATAGAATCCAAAAAAAAATGGACAGCATCAGCAGCAAGAAAAGAAAGAGAAAGAGGAGAAGCTCCAGCAGCAAAAAAAAAAAATATAAAATAATAAATCCAAAATGAAAGGACAGCATCAGCAGTAAGAAGAGAAAGGGAAGGAGGAGGAGAAGCTCCAGCAGCAAAAAGAAAAATCCAAAAAAATATATAAAATATAGAATCCAAAAAAAAAATGGACAGCATCAGCAGCAAGAAAAGAAAGAGAAAGAGGAGAAGCTCCAGCAGCAAAAAAAAAAAATATAAAATAATAAATCCAAAATGAAAGGACAGCATCAGCAGTAAGAAGAGAAAGGGAAGGAGGAGGAGAAGCTCCAGCAGCAAAAAAAAAGAAAAAAACATATAAAATGAAAAATCCAAAAAAAAGGGGAAGTATCATCAGCAAGAGGAAAAAGAGAAGGAGGAGGAGAAGCTCCAGCAAAAAAAAAAAAAAAAAATATGAAGTAAAAAATCCAAAAAAAGGGGCAGCATCAGCAGCAAGAAGAGAAAGAGATGGAGGAGGAGAAGCTCCAGCAGCAAAAAAAAAAAAAAAAAAAAAAAAAAATCCAAAAAAATATAAAAATAAAAAATCCAAAAAAAAAGAGGCAGCATCAGCAGCAAGAAGAGAAAGAAAAGGAGGAGCCGAAGCTCCAGCAGCAAAAAAAAAATCCCCCAAAAATATAAAATGTAAAATCCAAAAAAGGGCAGCATCAGCAGCAAGAAGAGAAAGAGAAAGAGGAAGAGAAGCTCCAGCAGCAGAAAAAAGAGAAAAAAAATATAATATAAAATCCAAAAAAAAAAGGACAGTATCAGCAGCAAGAAGGGAAAGAGAAGGAAGAGGAGCTCCAGCAGCAAAAAAAAAAAAAAAATAAAAATAAAATAAAAAAAATAGAAAATAGACAATCCAAAAAAAGGGCAGCATCAGCTGTAAGAAGAGAAAGAGAAGGAGGAGGAGAAGCTCCAGCAGCAAAAAAAAAAAATAATAAATAAATAAATAAATCCAAAAAAAAATATAAAATGTAAAATCCAAAAATAAGGGCAGCAGCAGCAGCAAGAAGAGAAAGAGAAGGAGGAGGAGAAGCTCCAGCAGCAAAAAAAAAAAATCCAAAAAAAATATAAAATAGAAAATCCAAAAAAAAGGGGCAGCATCTGCAGCAAGAAGAGGAAGAGAAGGAGGAGGAGAAGCTCCAGCAGCTAAAAAAGAAAAAAAATCCATAAAAAATAAAAATAAAAAATCCAAAAAAAGGGGCAGCATAGAGAAGGAGGAGGAGCTCCAGCAGCTAAAAAAAATAATAAAAAAAAAACAAATCCAAATAAAATATAAAATAGAAAATCCAAAGAAAGGGCAGCATCAGCAGCAAGAAAAGAAAGAGAAAGAGGAGAAGCTCCAGCAGGAAACAAAAAAAAATATATAAAATAATAAATCCAAAAAAAAAGACAGCATCAGCAGCAAGAAGAGAAAGAGAAGGAGGAGGGGAAGCTCCAGCAGCAAAAAAAAATAAATAAAATAAAAATAAAAAAATAAAAAAAGATATAAAAAGATATAAAATATATAATCCAAAAAAAAGGTCAGCATCAGCAGCAAGAAGAGAAAGAGGAGGAGGAGGACCTCCAGCAGCAAAAAAAAAAAAAAATGCAAAATAAATATGAAAAATAAAAAAATCCAAAAAAAGGGCAGCATTAGCTGAAAGAAGAGAAAGAGAAGGAGGAGCTCCAGCAACAAAAAAAAAATATGAAGTAAAGAATCCAAAAAAAGGGGCAGCATCAGCAGCAAGAAGAGAAAGAGATGGAGGAGGAGAAGCTCCAGCAGCAAAAAAAAAAAAAAAAAAAAAAAAATCCCAAAAAAATATAAAAATAAAAAATCCAAAAAAAAAAAGAGGCAGCATCAGCAGCAAGAAGAGAAAGAAAAGGAGGAGCCGAAGCTCCAGCAGCAAAAAAAAAATCCCCCAAAAATATAAAATGTAAAATCCAAAAAAGGGCAGCATCAGCAGCAAGAAGAGAAAGAGAAAGAGGAAGAGAAGCTCCAGCAGCAGAAAAAAGAGAAAAAAAATATAATATAAAATCCAAAAAAAAAAGGACAGTATCAGCAGCAAGAAGGGAAAGAGAAGGAAGAGGAGCTCCAGCAGCAAAAAAAAAAAAAAATAAAAATAAAATAAAAAAAATAGAAAATAGACAATCCAAAAAAAGGGCAGCATCAGCTGTAAGAAGAGAAAGAGAAGGAGGAGGAGAAGCTCCAGCAGCAAAAAAAAAAAAATAATAAATAAATAAATAAATCCAAAAAAATATATAAAATGTAAAATCCAAAAATAAGGGCAGCAGCAGCAGCAAGAAGAGAAAGAGAAGGAGGAGGAGAAGCTCCAGCAGCAAAAAAAAAAAATCCAAAAAAAATATAAAATAGAAAATCCAAAAAAAAGGGGCAGCATCTGCAGCAAGAAGAGGAAGAGAAGGAGGAGGAGAAGCTCCAGCAGCTAAAAAAGAAAAAAAATCCATAAAAAATAAAAATAAAAAATCCAAAAAAAGGGGCAGCATAGAGAAGGAGGAGGAGCTCCAGCAGCTAAAAAAAATAATAAAAAAAAACAAATCCAAATAAAATATAAAATAGAAAATCCAAAGAAAGGGCAGCATCAGCAGCAAGAAAAGAAAGAGAAAGAGGAGAAGCTCCAGCAGGAAACAAAAAAAAATATATAAAATAATAAATCCAAAAAAAAAGACAGCATCAGCAGCAAGAAGAGAAAGAGAAGGAGGAGGGGAAGCTCCAGCAGCAAAAAAAAATAAATAAAATAAAAATAAAAAAATAAAAAAAGATATAAAATATATAATCCAAAAAAAAGGTCAGCATCAGCAGCAAGAAGAGAAAGAGGAGGAGGAGGACCTCCAGCAGCAAAAAAAAAAAAAATGCAAAATAAATATGAAAAATAAAAAAATCCAAAAAAAGGGCAGCATTAGCTGAAAGAAGAGAAAGAGAAGGAGGAGCTCCAGCAACAAAAAAAAAAAAAAAAAAAATATATAAAATAAAAAAAAAAGGGGCAGCATCATCAGCAAGAAGAGAAAGAAGGAGGGGGAGAAGCTCCAGCAGCAAATAAAAAAAAATCCCCCAAAAAATATAAAATATAAAATCCAAAAAAAAAGGGCAGCATCAGCAGCAAGAAGAGAAAGAGAAGGAGCTTCAGCAAAAAAAAAAAAAAAAAAAAAAAAAAAAAAATCCAAAATAAATATAAATAAAAAATCCAAAAAAAAAGGGCAGCATCTGCAGCAAGAAGAGAAAGAGAAGGAGGAGAAGCTCCAGCAGCAAAAAAAAAAAAAAATCCGAAAAAAAATCTAAAATAAGAAATCCAAAAAAAAAGGCAGCATCAGCAGCAAGAAAAGAAAGAGGAGGAGGAGAAGCTTCAGCAGCAAAAAAAAAAATCCAAAAAAAATATAAATTATAAAATCCGAAAAAAAAGGACAGCATCAGCAGCAAGAAGAGAAAGAGAAGGAGGAGGAGAAGCTCCAGCAGCTAAAAAAGAAAAAAAATACAAAAAAAATATAAAATAGAAAATCCAAAAAAAGGGCAGCATCGGCAGCAAGAAAAGAAAGAGAAAGAGGAGAAGCTCCAGCAACAAAAAAAAAAATAAAATAAAATAAAATAAAAAATACAAAAAAGGGCAGCATCAGCAGCAAGAAAAGAAAAGAGAAGGAGGAGAAGCTCCAGCAGCCAAAAAAAAAAATCCAAAACAAATATAAAATAAAAAAATCCGAGAAAAAGGGCAGCATCAGCAGCAAAAAAAGAAAGAGGAGGAGAAGCTCCAGCAAAAAAAAAAAAATAAATAAATAAAATAAAATAAAAAAAGGGCAGCATCAGCAGCAAGAAGAGAAAGGGAAGGAGGAGGAGAAGCTCCAGCAGCAAAAAAAAAAAAAAAAAAAGGATTTTGACAAAGGAAAAATCTATTTCTGGGGAGATACCTGTGACGCCCGGTGAAAAGAGTCCTTCTTTACACTTTTCTGATATAAATACTTCCAAATATACCAGAGAAATTTAAAGTATGGAATGCAGAGGTTACTACCCTCGCGCGAACACCCAGTGGGCGTCGTGTATAAAGCAGGGGCGTGTGAAAACCACTATTCACAGGCTGTATTCCATTTAGATCATTCCTTCATCAAAGAGAAGGGGCGTAACAGAGACCCTACCTATTATACCATCGCCATTCTACCGTCGCCCGATGCTAGCGCCCTCTGAACTACATCCTTCTGTTGGACATCGTAAGCGGCGTTTGTTTTTTGTGTGCCGCTTGGTTTTTTAGCTATTTTCGTGTAATTTCATCATGGCCGAGGCTCTTCTTGCTCCTGCACCAATGTTAAGTACCATAGATTGTTTTGACAGGTTTGTTAGTACCGGGCTAGTGTTATATTTGGCCTTCCTGGATGATGGCGGCCATTGTGTTTAACTTGTTTTGCCCCTTGGTACTCTTGTCATCTTGGGTTCATTATCCTTTTATTTTCAGGCCTTATGCCATTTATATTATTATTTTTTGAACCGTTTATTTTTCCAGTCTTGGTACTTTTTAGCGCTTACGAGTCCATATTCTGGCGAACCAAGAATAGCGTTCGGGGCTTTGTTAGTTGAGTTGTTCCGATTGGCGGTATCATAATTTCGTAAAATTTCACTCTTTTTTCGTTCTCGTTTCGCTATTCTTCGTTCGTCTCATTTTATTGTTTTTTATTGGTCATGGACCTTTATTTGTAATGTGATTTAAGGTTCGTTTTATTATTTTGTTATAGTAACCACGAGAGAGAAAGGGGGAGTTCCCGTTTTCTGTGCACACGGTCACGTGTCTCCCTCTCTCTCTTATGTTAGTTTTACCTAGTACGAGAGATAGGGAGCCCATTTTCTGTTCATACAACCACGGGTTCTCTCTCTCTCTCTCTTCCCCTTGCGGGAATTACGATTTGTTTTTATTCACATGTTTATCTTGTGGTTACTTTTAGTGTATTTTGGGGCTAGTGTTTTTATAGGTCCTGTCGTGTGTGAGTTATTTAGATGGCCCTGAGCCGCTTGCTATTGACTCCGGCTTTGGCCCTCCCCACACGACTTATTCTCCCCCCTCCTACGGGAGGTCTCCTTCAGAGTTCTTACGTAGATCATTCTACTTGTTTACATAATGTAATGGGGGTATTTATTTTGTCAAGGACCTACCATCGGATCTCCGACATCCCCGGAGACCAAAATAAAAAATCCAAAAAAAAGGGCAGCATCAGCAGCAAGAAGAGAAAGAGAAGGAGAAGGAGAAGCTCTAGCAGCAAAAAAAAAAAATAAAATATAAAATAAAAAAATCCAAAAAAAAAAAGGGCAGCATCAGCAGCAAGAAAAGAGAGAGAAGGAGGAGAAGCTCCAGCAAAAAAAAAAAAGAAATAAATAAATAAAAAAGAATATAAAATCCAAAAAAAAAGGCAGCATCAAAAGCTAGAAGCAAAAGGGAAGGAGAAGCTCCGGCAGCTAAAAAAAAAAAAAAAAAAAAAAATTGGGCAGCATCAGCAACATGAAAAGAGAGACAAGGGGAAGAAGCTCCAGCAGCAAAAAAAAAAGAAATAATAATAATCCAAAACAAATATAAAATAAAAAATAAAAAAAAAGGGGAGCATCATCAGCAAAAAAAATAATAATAATAATCCGTACAAAAGGGCAGCATCAGCAGCAAGAAGAGAAAGAGAAGGAGGAGGAGAAGCTCCAGCAGCAAAAAAGAAAATAATCCAAAAAAATATAAAATATAAAATCCAAAAAAATAGGGCAGCATCAGAAGCAAGAAGAGAAAGAGACGGAGGAGAAGCTCCAGCAGCAAAAAAAAAAAAAAAAAAAAAAAATATAAAATAAAAAATCAAAAAAAAAAAGGACAGCATCAGCAGCAAGAAGAGAAAGAGAAGGCGGAGGAGAAGCTCCAGCAGCAAAAAAATATATAAAATATAAAATCCAAAAAAAAGGCAGCATCAGCAGCAAGAAAAGGAAGAGAAGGAGGAGGAGAAGCTCCAGCAGCAAAAAAAAAAAAAAGAAAAGAGAGCAGCATCAGCAGCAAGAAGGGAGAGAGAAGGAGGAGGAGAAGCTCCAGCAGCAAAAAAAAAATCCAAAAAAAATATAACAATAAAAAATCCAGAAAAAAAAGGGCAGCATCAGCTGCAAGAAGAGAAAGAGAAGGAGGAGTTCCAGCAGCAAAAAATAAAAAATAAAAAATCCCAAAAAAAGGGGCGGCATCATCAGCAAGAAGAGAAAGAAAAAGAGGAGGAGAAGCTCCAGCAGCAAAAAAATAAAAATAAAAAAAAAATCCCCCAAAAAATATAAAATATAAAATCCAAAAAAAAGGGGCAGCATCATCAGCAAGAAGAGAAAGAGAAAGAGGAGAAGCTCCAGCAGCAAAAAAAAAAAATATAAAATGTAATATAAGAAAAGAAGGGCAGCAGCAGCAGCAAGAAGAAAAAGAGAAGGAGGAGAAGCTACACCAGCAAAAAAAAAAAAAAAAAAAAATCAGAAAAAAAAATATAATAAAAAGGGCAGCATCAGCAGCAAGAAAAGAAAAAGAAGGAGGAGAAGCTCCAGCAGCAAAAAAAAAAAATCCAAGAAAAAGGACAGCATCAGCAGCAAGAAGAAAAAGAGAAGGAGGTGGAGAAGCTCCAGCAGAAAAAAAAAAGAAAAAAAAATCAGAAAAAAAAATCTAAAAATAAGAAATCCAGAAAAAAGGGCAGCATCAGCAGCAAGAAAAGAAAAAGAGGGAGGAGAAGCTCCAGCAGCAAAAAAAAAAAAATCCAAAAAAAATATAAAATAGAAAATCCAAAAAAAGGGCAGCATCAGCAGCATGAAAAGAAAGAGAATGAGGAGAACCTCCGGCAGCAAAAAAAAAAAAAGAAAAAAGAAAATAAAAAAAAAATAAAAAAAAGGGCAGCATCAGCAGCAAGAAAAGAAAAAAAAAGGAGGAGAAGCTCCAGCAGCCAAAAAAAAAAATCCAAAACAAATACAAAATAAAAAATCCAAGAAAAAGGACAGCATCAGCAGCAAAAAAAGAAAGAGAAGGAGGAGGAGAAGCTCCAGCAGCAAAAAAAAAAAAAAAAAATAAAATAAAAAATCCAAAAAAATGGGCAGCATCAGCAGCAAGAAGAGAAAGAGGAGGAGGAGGAGAAGCTCCAGCAGCAGAAAAAAAAAAAAATAATAATAATAATCCAAAAAAAATATAAAATAAAAAATCCAAAAAAAAGGGCAGCATCAGCAGCAAGAAAAGAAAGAGGAGGAGGAGAAGCTCCGGCAGCAAAAAAAAAAAAAAAAAAAAAAAAAAAAAATAAATAAATAAAAAAAAAATATAAAATCCAAAAAAAAAAAGGGCAGCATTAGCAGCAAAAAGAGAAAGAGAAGGAGGAGGAGAAGCTCCAGCAGCAAAAAAAGGAAAAAAGAAAAAAAAATAGAAAATAGAAAATAAAAAAAAAGGCAGCATCAGCAGCAAGAAAAGAAAGAGAAGGAGAAGCTCCAGCAGCAAAAAAAAATAAATAAATAAAAAAAAAAATATAAAATCCAAAAAAAAGGGCAGCATTAGCAGCAAGAAGAGAAAGAGAAGGAGGAGGAGAAGCTCCAGCAGCAAAAAAAAGAAAAAAAGAAAAAAAAATATTAAATAGAAAATCCAAAAAAAGGCAGCATCAGCAGCATGAAAAGAAAGAGGAGGAGGAGAAGCTCCAGCAGCTAAAAAAAAAAAAAAAAAAAAAAAATCCAAAACAAATATAAAATAAATCCAAAAGAAAGGGGAGCATCATCAGCAAAAAAAAAAAATAATAATCCCAAAAAAGGGCAGCATCAGCAGCAAGAAGAGAAAGAGAAGCTCCAGCAGCAAAAAAAAAAAAAAGGGCAGCATCAGCAGCAAGAAAGGAAAGAGAAGGGGGAGGAGAAGCTCCAGCAGCAAAAAAAAAAAAAAAGGGCAGCATCAGCAGCAAGAAAAGAAAGAGAAGGAGGAGGAGAAGCTCCAGCAGCAAAAAAAAAATCCAAAAAAAAATAGAAAATATAAAATCCAAAAAAAAGGGCAGCAGCAGCAGCAAGAGGAGGAAGAGGAGGAGGAGAAGCTCCAGCAGCAAAAAAAAAAAATCCAAAAAAAATAGAAAATATAAAATCCAAGAAAAAGGACAGCATCAGCAGCAAGAAGAGAAAGAAAAGGAGGTGAAGAAGCTCCAGCAGCTAAAAAAAAAAATCCATAAAAAATATAAAATAAAAAATCCAGAAAAAAAGGCAGCATCTGCAGCAAGAAGAGAAAGAGAAGGAGGAGGAGCTTCAGCAGCCAAAAAAAAAAAAAAAAAAAAAAAAAAAATCCAAAAAAAGGGCAGCATCAGCAGCAAGAAAAGAAAGAGGAGGAGGAGAACCTTCAGCAGCAAAAAAAAAAAAAAGAAAAAATAAAATAAAATACAAAATACAAAAAAAGGGCAGCATCAGCAGCAAGAAAAGAAAAGGAGGAGGAGGAGAAGCTCCAGCAGCCAAAAAAAAAAATCCAATTAAATATCAAATAAAAAATCCAAGAAAAAGGGCAGCATCAGCAGCAAAAAAAGAAAGAGGAGAAGCTCCAGCAAAAAAAAAATAAAATAAAATAAAAAATCCAAAAAAAGGGCAGCATCAGCAGCAAGAAGAGAAAGAGAAGGAGGAGAAGCTCCAGCAGAAAAAAAAATATAAAATAAAAAATTCAAAAAAAAGGGCAGCATCAGCAGCAAGAAGAGAAAGAGGAGGAGGAGGAGAAGCTCCAGCAGCAAAAAAAAAAAAAAAAAATAATAATCCAAAAAAAATATAAAAAAAAAAAAAAAAAAAAGGGCAGCATCAGCAGCAAGAAAAGAAAGAGGAGGAGAAGCTCCGGCAGCAAAAAAAAAAAAAAAATAAATAAATAAAAAAAAAAGGGCAGCATTAGCAGCAAGAAGAGAAAGAGAAGGAGGAGGAGAAGCTCCAGCAGCAAAAAAAGGAAAAAAGAAAAAAAAATAGAAAATAGAAAATCCAAAAAAAAGGCAGCATCAGCAGCATGAAAAGAAAGAGGAAGAGGAGAAACTCCAGCAGCAAAAAAAAAAAAAAAAAAAAAAATCCAAAACAAATATAAAATAAATCCAAAAGAAAGGGGAGCATCATCAGCAAAAAAAAAATAATAATCCCAAAAAAGGGCAGCATCAGCAGCAAGAAAAGAAAGAGAATGGGGAGGAGAAGCTCCAGCCGCAAAGAAGAAAAATAATATAAAATAAAAAAACCCGAAAAAAGGGTAGCATCAGCAGCAAGAAAAGAAAGAGGAGGAGGAGAAGCTCCAGCAGCAAAAAAAAAAAAAAAAATTATAAAATATAAAATCCAAAAAAAGGGCAGCAGCAGCAAGAGGAGGAAGAGAAGGAGGAGGAGAAGCTCCAGTAGCAAAAAAAAAAAAAAAAAAAAATCCAGAAAGAAAAGGCAGCAGCCGCAGCAGCACCAGCCAAAATAAAAATAAAAAATAAAAAATCCAAAAAAAAATAAATATATCCATAAAAAGGGAAGCAGCACCAGCAAGAAGAGGAAGAGAAGTAGGAGAAGCAGCAGCAGCAAAAAAAAAAGAAAGAAAAGAAAAAGAAATTAAAAACCAAAAAACCTCAAAAAATTAAAAAAAAAATAAAAATCCAAAAAAATATAAAAACTAAAAAACCCCAAAAAATTTAAAAACTAAAAACTCCAAAAAAATATAAAAGTATAAAATTAAAAAAAAATATGGTAAAGGGTGGATTCAGTTGGAAGGATCAAGCTGATGGACTTTGGAAGGAGGAAAGAAAATATCCTTTGATGCAGATGGTACAAGCTCTGCATCATCGGGTAAAGGATGGATTCAGTTAGAAGGATAAAG
>NC_090726.1:144657360-144684860 GCF_036898095.1 Palaemon carinicauda | reverse complement strand
TCAGCGGAACGACGAGGAGTTTTATAGTTTTGTTCTAGCGCTATCTTGTCAGAAGGCTATCAAGTAGTTGATGGTTATTTTTTGTTTTGGGGCCTGGCTCTAAATTAGGTTTGAATATGCTTCGTCTTAAGGTAGATATTTTTCAATGAGTTTTGAAAAGGGCATAGAATGGTGAAAATTAAATGTATTTCTCTTGTTATCCAGTACACTATCTGCAGGACATTCTGTCCGGAGAGAAACTATCTTCGATCTTTGGACGCCACTAAGATATTGTCTATTCATTATATATATATATATATATATATATATATATATATATATATATATATATATATATTATAATGTATGTATATACATATATAAATATATATATACATATATATAGAAAATATATAATATATTATATATATAATATATATAATATATATATATGTATATACATTATATATATATATATATATATATATATATATATATATATATATATATATATATATATATACTGTATATATATACATACATACATATATATATATATATATATATATACACATAACAACAGCAACAAATACAGCCGTTTCTAGTCCATTGCATACATGACAAAGGCCTCAGACAAGTCATTTTATGTCTAGATTTGGCCATTTTCATAACCACGCGGGTAGGAGACTTTAGTTTAATCGCTCAAAGCAAACCAACCTAGTATAAGTGTCCCTGACTAGTACAGCTTTGCTGATCATAGCAATACAGAAACCCTTTCACCACGATAAAGTTAACCCCACTCAGCAAGGTGTATCTATGAAGTAAGGGTATACATAAAAACGAGTTAAAAACAAATGAATTATTCATATATGGCCATAACTACAGTATAAAACTAGGACACTCAATAAAGAGCAGACCTCTGCCGCAGCAGCTTATTTCTCGACCTTGACCTTAATATGCATTAATTGGAGTGGAATTTCATACACTAAAATATGAACCAAGTTTGAAGTTTCTGTGACAACGATGTCCAAACTTATGGCGAATTACGTGAACTGGACAATTTGCTTGACCTTTGACCTTGACCTTCCGAGATTTAATCATTTCCAGCTTTTTACATAACAGTTAATCCCTGCAAGTTTCATTACTCTACCATTAAAATTGTGACCAGGAAGCTGTTCACAAACAAACACACACACAAATTACAAACAAATTACAAACACACGCACGGGCGAAAACATAACCTCCTTCCAACATCGTTTACGGAGGTAATTACAGTATGGTTGCAAAACCATTCAAATCGACATTACATGAAATGTACTCCGAGCAAAAAAATCAGCATTGCATGAAATGTACTCCTAGCAAAAAATCGGCATTGCATGAAATCATGAAAGGTCCTCCTAGCAAAAAAAAAAATTCAGCATTAGATGAAATCATGAAATGTACTAGCAAAAATATCGGCATTACATGAAATCATGAAATGTAGCCTACTCCTAGTAAAAAATATCGGCATTGCATGAAATCATGAAATGTACTCCTAGCAAAATAATCGGCATTACATGAAATCATGAAATGTACTCCTAGCAAAAATATGGGCATTACATGAAATCATGAAATGTGTTGGTGTGGTACTGTTATAAACACACATTATTGTTCCAATCAAATGTCTCTTCAATATGCTATAATGTTTAGACTTTGTAGGTTACTTCTTCTGAATACGTCTAAGTAAGTTTAACTTTAAAACAGTTTTTTACTTTAAAACAGCTTATTAACATCTCCATCACAGGAGTATAGATGGTTTGGTCGGATGACCATTCCGTATGACAGCTTAATCAGAACTAACTAAAATATTCATATTGATGATAACGTCTAGTTAGTTATCTCAGCATTTAATGACAAATTGTAAACACAACATTAATACCGGAAGACACCTGGATCCGGTGAGAGACAACTCTCTCACGGCTTGTATTGTGTTTACTCTTCATGAAAAATGTTACATTGCAAATGGTATGCTTGGTCTTGACTTTCGCATCCTGCTTATGACTGATTTGGAGTTCTCACACTCGCTCCTAACTTCTACATTGACCTCTTGGGTCATGGATTTAAACATGTAATTTTACACACATTACTAAAGGTGTACTGTCACCGCATTTGTTGCCGATAAGAGACATAACGTTAATTGTGGAGAACGGACGGGAGAAATTAGGTTATATTCCGCGGAAGATAACTTTTCCCTTAATGTTCAGGTACTTTATTACTTGAAAATTAGAAAGTCCATAATCCTTTTAAATGCCCTCCTGGGCAATCCGTGCCAGGTGTCCCTCACAAGGTAAAAATGATAGAACTTAGCATTTGTTTTTCTTTTATTACCTACTCCAGTTTTATCTCTTTGTTTTTATTTATTTTTTGGTAAAGAGATATGAGGATTCTGTTTAAAATTTATACTTTTTTAATGAAAATAAAAAAAAAAACCTGCAAGCCTTGATTTGGAAATTTACTATTTCTCTATTTTTTCCATATTTTCGTTTTTGACTTCTCTCGCAGGAGATTTTTCTGTTTAAGATTCTCATCCTAAAAAAACATGCGACACCGTACAAATAGAGAAAAAACTTTTTTTAGATTTACAAAAGTAATCATATGAGAAATGAGAGAGAGAGAGAGAGAGAGAGAGAGAGAGAGAGAGAGAGAGAGAGAGATTTTACATTTTGGTCTTCCTTTCTCTTTTGACTTGATCTGCAGCCATATACGGAACAGGTAGCCATGACTCCTCAGGACCCAGAGGATTAACGAGGATTTATCCACAGATTAACCAGGTGGAAGAAGACCGCTTGGTTAAGAGAGCTTGAGTTCTTGTTGTTCTCCCGAGTAGAGTCAAATACAGACTGATGACATTTCTTATTCTGAACCCTAACCAATACAGCCACTCAGCGACATGCGCGAGATTGTTCTTATTTTGGTCAGAAGCGGGCTAACCCAGTATTCTTTTAACCCTGGCACAGACGATGTCTTGCTACTCACGATATCAATAAATCGTTTACCATTCATTCAGACTTAGCTCCTTATACTACACACTTTTCCACGGATAGTAAGATATCTAGAGAAAGAAACTGATAGCAAAGATTGGAAAAGGGGCTTTTACACCAATGCTAAATAAAAACAAATGGTTTTCAATATTACCTTTCTAGATGCGGAGAAACTCTGAAAGATGACATGAAAAGAATAAGTAAAAAATCACACAAACGTAAATGCTACTTGTTCAAACTTATAAAAAGGTCAATATATAAGAAAAACTCAAACATTACTGTTCACAATTAGCTATTAGCCTAATACATCATATCAGAAAATATGTCCATAAATGCTAATATGATGGGAGCAAAGTTGGAAATAACAATATAGTGTAGATGGAGAAACACTGAGCAGTCTTGATGAGAATGGAATTTCAATACGAAACATGAGCGTCAAGGGAAGATTGGTTATTAGAACCAATCTTCATTTCAGTGAATCTCAAGTGAACCAAGACAACAGATCGTAAAATCTTAGTAAAACTCATACTAAATCCTCTACTTCGTCATCAAATATATTATATACATACATACACACACACACACATATATATATATATATATATATATATATATGTGTGTGTGTGTGTGTGTGTGTGTGTGTAAATATCAACCACAATGGCATTTAATACCAAATTCTATCTTGGGAATATATATCCACTGGAATTCATTTTATGGTAATATTAAATGCCATTGTGGTTGATATTTACATTGATTGAAATCACGAGTATTAGTGATATATATATATATATATATATATATATATATATATATATATATATATATATATATATATATATATATATATATATATATTATATATACATATATATACATATATATATATATATATTATATATACATATATATACATATATATATATATATATATATATATATATATATATATATGTATATATATATGTATATATTCCTATAACACCCACAGTCATTATGAAATACTCTAGTCAGGAGCGCAATACCATAAAAATATGAAACACAATTTTCACTCTACATTAAAAATTAAGGTGATAGTCAAGTACTGGCAGTTTTTGAGTAGTCTTTCAAGAAAGGTTCCAAAATATAAATAAAACAGGTAAGGTATTTAAGTATAAAAGATTTTGTTATACCTAAAACACTGAGATGCAAAAGAGCTTTGAATTCAAAATATGGTTTCTGGTGACGGACTGCCCAATGCTTCAAGTAACAGACAGCCCACAGTTTCATGATCTCTCTCATGAAGTGATATCTTACTTCCTCAACAACAACAAAAATAAACTCTACTCAACCCTCTGATGATCAGATGCCAATTTTCCGCGTTCATAAACTTGCCGTACAGGTTCTAATGCAAATAACCATTTTGAGGGAAAACATCGCGTTAAATTTTGGTGTCCCTCCAAGGAAACAAGACTTACATCGGATTCTGGAGAGAGAAAAAAAAAAAACAAAAAAAAAAAAAAAACACTAAAGTAGTAGCGCATGCACCGTAGGCCTCCATCTCTTATTGCAGTTTAACATGTTCTTGCCTCATTTTTTAGTCGGATATTGTACGGCGTTTTTGAAGAGCTACTGTACCTTGTATTGACACAAAGTGTTTTCGATATTTTTTTAATGGGTTTGAATACTGTTTGAAGTGTATAAAGTAAAAAAAAAAGGGGGGGGGAATGATATAAGAAAAAAGTGATGGTGAAGCATGTGGAAAAAAAAAAACACCCAGAAAATTACATGGAATTTTATTCGATGAAGACAGTGAAATGAACACGGTGGAATCTTCACTTCGCAAACTACTTTTTCGAAGGCAAGATTTACCACATCATTACGATGAGAGTAGTCTAGATTCAGGAGAAGAAACGATGCTTGCAAACAATGGTGGTTTGGCGAAGGAGTTGAAAAGATCTGTTGTTAGTACTGTAAGTCTGTTCCCACAAACAACTCTCACCCCTCCCCGCTATGTCTTTGTTTACCCGGAAAACCCTTTAGCATCCCAGGTTGGGACATTACTTCAACGTTCCAAGCTAAAAGGTCGCTCACTTTAACCTCCCAAGCTACAACCTCACTAACCCCAACCTTCTAAGCTGCAACCTCATTCTACGGGAGAGACAGGCCTTGAAAAAAAAAATCTTTGGAAATGACTCCGATAATGAACTTGACTTCGATGAGTCCGATTGGAATGACTAGTCTGATGCAGGCCTACCAAGCCTTTCGGATCAAGGCTGTCGCAAATGACGGCCTTGGTCGGATTGGGACAATGGCTCTTCTGATGATGGGGAAGATGATCTTTTCCAACCTTTGCCCGTCGATCGTGGGAGGACTGGGGGTCATGTATGGCGACAGACAACAGGCATTCGAGCCAGAAAGTGTGGCAGGAGAGTGGGAGCAATAATCTCATGTTCCCATGAGTAAGTGGATAAGCATAACATACAGACAAGTTGGTTTACTAATACTTCGCCAACGGCACTGCCTTTATCAGGAATTCTTGGGTTACAGGGAGATCTGATATATCTATCTTTGCCACTGGCTTTATCCAGCTGTTTTTCACACGATATCCATTTGTTTTCTTGGCAGATCAAACCCAAATATCTATGCTAGGCAACGATTTACAGGCATGCTATCTTTCTCCCAAAATTTATGGGCCTCAATGTTCTTATGGGGTCATACGTAAACAATGGTTGCGGGACTGTTGGTCTATGAGTGATTATCTGCATACACTGGTCATCATAAAGACTATGACATGTCGGAGATTTCTGCAGATTGCTATGTTCTTTCACGTGAACATCATTATTATTATTATTATTATTATTATTATTATTATTATTATTATTATTATTATTATTATTATTATCATTAGCTAAGCTAACCCTGGTTGAATAAGCCGGATGCTATAAGCCAAAGGGCTCCAAAAAGCAAAAATAGCCCAGGGAGGAAAGGAAACAAGGAAATAAATACACTATAAGTAATGAATGATAGAAATAAAATATTTTATGAACAGTAACATTAAAATATATATTTCATATATAAACTATAAAAACTTAAAAAAAAAAGAAAAGGGGAAGAGAAATAAGATAGAATAGTGAGCCCGAGTTTACCCTCAATTAAGAGAACTACCAAGACTACAGAACAATGGTATGATTTTGGAGTGTCTTTCTCCTAGGAGAGGTGCTTAATATAGCTAAAGTCTCTTCTATCCTTACCAAAAGGAAAGTAGCCACCAAACAATTGCAGTGCAGTAGTTAACCCCTTGAGTGAGGAAGAATTGTTTGGTAATCTCAGTGTTCTCAGGTGTATGAGTTAAGAAGAGAATGTGGAAAAAATAGGCCAGATAATTCGGTGTATGTGAAGGCAAAGGAAAGTTGAACTGTAATCAGAGAAAGGGATCCAATGCAGGACTGTTTGGCCAGTCAAAGGACGCAATAACTCTCTAGCGGTAGTATCTCAATGGGTGGCTGGTGCCCCGGCCAAGATCCGCAAGGCATTAATGATCGTCTCGTTTAAATTTGTATGATCTTAGAACCCTTCTGATTGAGATTCGGGGATGTGTATACTCCTTTGCAGGACCTTTCAATTGATGAAAGAATGCTGATGTGGAGGGAGAGGCTTAGGTTTAAAGTGTATAACCCCAAGCTCACAATATATGGCATCGAAATGTATATTATTGCAGCAACTGGCAGTGGTTATATCTCACATTTTGCGGCATACAGTGGGGTGTTCACTTCTACCCGTAACACTGCCTTCTCTCTGCTTAGCAATCTCCATGGGAAGGTCTACTGTTTCTACATGGACAATCATTACAACCCGTAGAGACTTGTATAACAGTGGCATCCACACCTATGACACTTTTTTGACTCTCCAGATGTGGTACAAAGGAACTGCAAATTTTTACATTCACTAATATTCCCCGAGACTTGACGTACTTCTGGAAGCAAGGGAAATTTTTTTTTCATCATTTGGAAGGATGAAACCTTTGTGAAACTGGTAATCAGCATCCATAATACAGAGTTGGAATATAACAAATGTTGGTAGATAGGTTCCCATGAAAAACTGAAGTTGCATCGTCCAAAGCCCATCTCGGAATAAAATAATTACATGGGCGGTGTTGATTATTTCCATCAAATGATAAAAGTTACCAGTTGACGAGGTGTATCAGGAAGTGGACAGAGATTTTTGTCATCTACTTATTCCAGGTGGTGCTCTTCTATGCCTTCACCATGCACCGGAAGTATTCCCTAGAGAGGGAGAAAAAGAGTGTCAAGGTTTTCACAGCGCACTTCTCTGGCATCCTCATACAGTTCGAGGTTGACAAGGCCATACAAGAATGAAGATGTGTGTATGAAGAACAAGATGAAGCCCCTTCTCCATTGGCCAACACCTCATAAAGTTACCTTGACTCTGTGGCAGAAGGGAGGAGAAGACAACGAGAGCTAGAAACAGCCACACCTGTATGACGTCCTCGTGTCACAGATCCTGCCGTCAAGTATCTCATAACTGAACAATATTAGCCACAATTTGTAAGGACTACCAAATGGAAGAGGTGTTGTTAGTCCTGGTATAAGTGGCTCCGATAGGACACAAGTTGTTTCTGCTCTTCTTGTAAGGTGCATCTCTGTAAGGAGAATTGCTTCTATGCATATAATCGAATACAACAGCAACTGCCCTAACCTTGCTACCTGTCCACCAGATTCAACAGTGGACATCCTACATCCAGACAGTCAGGACAAACACATCCCCCACAGCAGTACAAGAAGCAACAAAGAGTACTTGACTAAAATTTCTGGAATGAATCATTGTGTACTTGTGTAAAGGTATGTGCATTAGATACAATCATCTTACTCTACGAATAATTTTACTATTTCTATTGATGACATGTCTCCTTATCAGTGTTTGCTTTTATATATATATATATATATATATATATATATATATATATATATATATATATATATATATATATATATATATATATATATATATATATATATATATATCATTATCAGCCATAACTAATCCACCGCAAGACAAAGGTATCAGACATGTCCTTCGACTCATGTCCGTTTAGGGTCTTTCTATGTCAGTCTATACCTGCAAAATTTGCTTAGTTTGTCAATCCATTGTCTTCTCTTCCTTCCCCTGCTTCTTATGCAATCTAGGGACCCATTCTGTTGTTCATAATGTCCATCGATTATTTGTCATTCTCATTATATGTCCTGCCCACATCCATTTCTTTTTCTTACATGTTTTAGAATATCCTCTACTTTAGCTTGCTATCATATCCATGTCGCTCTTTTTTTGTCGGTTAGTGTTACTCCCATCATTATTCTTTCCACTACTCTTTGAGTTTTAACTACCTTATGTTCTAAGGCTTTAGTAAGGTGTCCAGTTTCTGATGCAAAAGTTAACACTGGTAGGACCATATGATTAAATACCTTTCTCTTTAGAGAAAGTGGCATTTTACTTTTCCTAATCCCATTTTGTTTGCCAAATGGTTATTCTTCTTTTATTTTCGGTCTCATGTCCTGAGGAAACACTGTCCTAAGGATGTATTCATGAACAATCTCTATAGGTTCATCCATTACCCTTATTTGTTATCTCTGCATTTTCATTAAACATTATCTTGGTGTCACTTATATTCATTTTCAGTCTCACATTTCTGCTTTCTCTATTCAAACTCTCTATCATCCTTCAAAATTCCTCCCATGATTCACTAGACAGAACTATATCATCTGCAAATCTTAAGTTGTTAGGGTATTCCCCATTAATGTTAATGCCTACATTTTCCCAAGCTAAATTTCTAAAGCTTTTTCTTGGTATGTTATAAATAATTTATGAGATATGGTCTCCCTGTCTAACTCCATTCTCAATCAGAATTTTCTAACTATCGTTATGTAGTTTTAGGACTGCTGTATTTCCTGTATATAGATATCTTGAAGTCTTCTAAAATATGATTCATCTATTCTTTGTCTTTCAAGGGCTTTCATTACTATTGAAGTTTTGATAGAATCAAAAGCTTTCTCATAGTCTATAAATGCCATACATAGCGGTTTGTCCTACTCCATTAATTTTCCCATTAGGTGGTTAATTACATGGATATGGTACGTTATTGAATACCCACTTCTAAAGTCTGCCTACCCTCTAGGTTGATTAGAGTCCAGCGGTCTTCTTATTCATATGATCTTTGTAAATATTTTATATAATACTGAGTAAACGTATTGGGCGGTAATTTTTCAGGTTTTTTGTCTCTCCCCTTTTGCGAATTAGTATAATGATGGAAGTTTTCCAAGCTGTATGTATAGAGCATCGTTGCCAGTCGTTTCAGCGAAGTCACTTTCAGCGAAGCCAATTGAGCGAAGTCCATTTAAAGTGATGCATTAAGAGCAAATGTTAGATTCGGTGACTTACTACTAATAGACTTTGCCAGCAGATTTTATGAAGAGAGTTTGAAACAAATATTATCATTGAGAGTTTGACAAATGTTATTAAAAGAAATATAAACATGAACCACTGTCTTTAACAAAAATAACTGTAAATTAAACTTTATAATACTGTTCAAGCTCAAAAAAGGGATTTTGACGAAGGAAAAATCTATTTCTGGGCGAGGGACCAGTGCCGCCCAGTGAAATGCTCCTTTAGCATCATTTCTAAGGTATATAACTGCTATATATTACCAGAGAAAAAAGTTGCATAGGAATGCCAATATACATAAACAAGGTACACCAAAAGCTTGACAATGATTATTAAAAGAAATATGATCATTAACCACATAAAGAATTTAACCTAAAATGATGAGACGATTACTGTTTTGCAACTCAACTGTCGTATAATAAACAAAAAATTCTTTGCTAAAGGTAGGCGGTATTAATCAGGATTAACAATGTCCACTGCCGTCCGAGGAGGAGGGGGGACCTGCTTCATCTGAAACCCCAACTGCCGTGTCTTTAAGTCTGCGCCGTGGTGGATCATGTCTTTTCGGCAGAGATCACAAATTTAACTTTAATCTTTTCCTTGTCAACTTTCGCTGAATCATGATTATGCGAATGCTCACCTTTTTCTTACAATTATTGTCATTTCTGTAATCTAAAGTTGTCTTTAGTCACCCTTTGCAATTACATGCCTCACACTGCCATATAATAGTGCTTAGAGTTGCTTTGTAGTTCCTATATATGAATCGAATATAACTTACAGCACTGTCTCGTCCACACTTTAATAAAAGGATTTCCATGATGGGTAAATGTAGTACTTACTATCAAATAAAAAACCGATGAATCACCTGTCCTCATTATATATATATATATATATATATATATATATATATATATATATATATATATATATGTGTGTGTGTGTGTGTGTATATATATATATATATATATATATATATATATATATGTGTGTGTGTGTGTATGTATGTGTATATATATATATATATATATATATATATATATATATATATATATATATATATATATTTATTCTATTGATTTTAACATGCTAAATTCTAGTTTACCGGTAAATACCAAGACTATCTCATCACATTTACAGTCACTTATACTGTTCATCACTCAAATAGTTCCTTTGATAACGACCATCGTTTAAAGAGTTTTGCTCAAAACGACTTCGCTCAAACTGTCTTCGTCAAACCGGTATACAACCATAGAGCATTCTTGCAGATATTTTGTGTAAAGCTCAGCAACTTTTACTACTATGTAATCTTGTCTATTTATTATTAAATCAATTATTAGGTCATCTTCTGCTGCTTTGCCTCTTTTAAAGCACTTTTCAGGCTTTCTGTACTTTGGGACTGGCTCGGGTGTTTCATTATTTCTATTGGCAAAGTTATTTCTTATATCACTATTGTATAGCATTGTATAGTAATTCTCTGCAATTCTCATCACTCCATCTCTTTTGTTGATATTCCCATTTTTATCCTTTAAAGCAAACTTCTATTGACACCCTTTTCCAAGTCTTTTTTTCATCAATTTAATGCTTCTTCCTTTCTTTAGGGTTTCCTCAATTTTGGTCTGATTGTGTTTACGAATGTCTTAAGTGATTCGTTTGTTTATTGTTTTGGATAGTTCTGCCAATTTTTTTTTATCTCTCCTTCATTTACTACCATTTCCAATCTCCTCTTTATTAGGTTTTTGGTCTTTTCTGATAGTTTTCCTTGATCTTGTTTAAGAACTTTTCCACCTACCTCTTGTGCTGATCCCAATAAAAAATCTGTTAAATTACTGCATATTTCTTCTTTACTTGCTTCCATTTCATGTAGCTAGGAGTACCTATTTTGCATTGCTAAACCAAACTCAACAGATTTTTCTTTTATTACATGCATATTTATTTCTTTCCTAAAACTAGTTTTTTTTTCTTTCCTTAAATCTAAACAAATTTTGCTTCACCATTCCATGGTCGCTTGATTTTTTACTTGTTTTCAGGGGCCCAGCTAGTGTGCCTATAAATGGGGGTATAGGATGAAAGACACCAAATCCTGAAAAAAAATTCACTGAGCTTTGTATGGCAATGTAGTATGCATATACAAAATATTTTGTCAAAATTCCTCTTACTTTCATAGTTACAGGGTAATTAGTAACTCAAATAAACCAAAAACATTGATCCCTAAAAGAAAATGCAGTATTTCTTCGGTTATTGTAAATTTTGATAATTATTAAATTTTAATATAAAACAAATACATTCACTTGCTTTTACGGCTGTTTTTCTTGGTTTCGGCCAGAATTTCGTCCTTCCAAAGAAGAAAAGAAAATTTTAACATCTCGCTAACATAAGGAAGAAAATTCTCTCTAATAAGAGTTCAGAAGTGGGTAATATCGGTGATATTAGCGGAGTTAGTGAAGAAGAGAGCTGATGAGCGACCGTCTCGCCTAGAAGCAAGATATTGAGCAAGGGAATCTTCATTTATGATCAAATTATAATAAATAACATTGTTTTGGTTTATTAATATCAGAATGGTAACATGATATTCATACTAATTATTATTATTATTATTATTATTATTATTATTATTATTAGCTAAGCTATAACCCTAGTTGGAAAAGCAAGATGCCAAAGCCCCAAGGGCTCCAACAGGGAAAAATAGCCCAGTGAAGAAAGGAAATAAGGAAATAAATAAACGATATAAGAAGTAATGAAAATTAAAATAAAATATTTTAAAAACATTAACAACATTAAAACAGATATTTAATTTATAAACTATAAAAAGACTTATGCAAGACTGTTCAACATACAAACATTTGCTGAGAGTTTGAACTTTTGAAGATCGACTGATTCAACTACCCGATTAGGAAGATGATTCCACAACTTGGTCACAGCTGGAATAAAACTTCTAGAGTACTGTGTAGTATTGAGCCTCATGATGGAGAAGGCCTGATGATTAGAACTAACTGCATACCTAGTATTATGAACAGGGTGGAACTGTCTGGGAAGATCTGAATGTAAAGGATGATCAAAATTATTAAAAATCTTATGCAACATGCATAATGAACTTATTGAATGACGGTGCCAAAGGTTAATATCTAAGATCAGGAATAAGAAATTTAATAGACCGTAAGTCCCTGTCCCAACAAATCCTATTATCTCGCAACATGTCTTTCAATTCTTCTAGTAACATAGAGATCTTCCCTAGACAGGGTCCTAAGAAACGACTCACCTACTCCCAACTGTTTGAGTTTGAAAACAAGGGTCTCATGATTAGCACGGTCAAAGGCAGCACTAAAATCAAGGCCAATCAGACGAACTTCTGACCACAATCAAAGGATTTCTGTACAGCGTTGGAGATTCTAAGAAGGTCATCACATGCTCCAAGGCCCTTACGAAAACCAAATTGCAAAATAGGGAACAGATGATTACCGTCAGAAAACCTATTAAGACGTTTTGTCAGAAGACGTTCAAAAACTTTAGATAATATGGGAGTTATGGAAATTGGGCGGTAATCAATTGGACTTAAGCTACCGCAAACACATTTATAGTGGAGTAACATTACCAATTCTACAACAAGTGCTAAAAGCTCCTCTTCTTGCTAACTTGCGCAAGTAACATTATCAATGTCATATAAATAAACTTTCATTACATACATGCTTAACTGCAACAAGTTTTTAAAGGTTTTAAACGTGTTAAAATTCACCAATGAATGGCAGAGGCAAGGAACAGTGACAATGTCCTAGTGACTGACAATATATACATATCAGCACCCTAGCCCTATCTCCATCGAGCATAGCTCAAAAGGATGGTGAGATTGCTGTCACAAAGTAAAAACATTACTGGGTGTTCAGACAGTCTAAATAGTCGTTAACTAGGTGAGCTTAATTGAAGGAAGCAGGGCAGGTGGTTGCCGACCTGTAACCTCATTTCCACGTTCCTGAGTAGTGTGAAAATCAGTTTGAACCAATTTCTTGTCATCCTTAACCATTTGTTGACCCAAGCACACGTGTACTGTCAACAGGTATACAGGGGAGAGGGGCCTTAAAGAAGGTGAGAACCGGCTGGATGCGGTTGCAATACCTGCCACCGCTACATAGAGGCCAGACAAGCCCGCATACCCCCAGGAAATATGTGCAATAAGAACAGCAGGGAAGCCAAGAGTAGTCAGTTACTGTCCGAGTTCAAGTTATGAGTGGGCAACCCATAGTAGGCCCATCTGCCATGGTAGGCTTATCTCGACCATGGCAGGAGTCTACGGTCAACAAGACGCCAAATATTATGAGTCTTGGTAATGTATTTTAACCGTTTCCCCTCTAAGTCCGTTCTCCCCGAGTGTGTCTGTAACTATTAAGTGATTCAATGTTATCTATAATTTATGAGCATGTTACAGTAAACTGTTCCAGTAATTCGCAAATCCACATGAGTTTTAGAGTTCTATTGACTATGTCATTAGAGAGATTCATTTAATTTACTTTAAGATGATTTCTACACATGCTCTGTGAAAATTAACTTAGATAATAATTCCTCTTTACGATGTAAAAGTCGTCAATTCCCCGCATCCCATCATGTATTAATTTATTTTCAAAGCCATGTGACATTGCAGATGCTATAAATAGCTATCGAGTATGAGCGGGTCTCGAACCCCAGTCCAGCAGATCGTGAGGCAGGTACGTTCCAGTAGGCTACAACTACTATTACAGATAATTTGTGATACTCATAAATATACCTTAATCTTGAATTCCTGCAACACGTATGTGGCATACATGGAAGCTTTAGTACCAAGGATGCAATGGATTGTCATGGAAATTCCTTAAGACGTGAGAAGCTAAACAAGAATTTAAAACTTTCCTAAAACCCTATAAAGTATGCAGCATGCAATTTATTCTAATTAAAATGGATTTAACATGAATGTTGTGTCTCACCTTATTCAATTTGAAAAATAAAAAAACTTCGGTATCTTTTCTAATTATAAAAGTGAGGCATAGATGGACATGAAATGTCGTGAAAGGTTGACTCAATGATGTTTTGATCCTAATCATTACAAGGTTGTGCAAAAATAATGTTAGGCAAGAATGTGAATTAATTTTCATCTCACACATATCAAACTCCATAGACCATTGATGATTAACTATTGTTACGATAATTTGAAAAGTACTTGACCCTCAGGTTTTCTTTTTCCTTGGAAAAAAAATGCATTTGTGACTAGCCTGATTATACCCAATGCATTTAATCCGTATTCTCTCCTGTTTATATATTTTCTGGAAAATAATCTTTCTTGGATCTACAGTGAGATCAGCTTGAAGTCATGCAACACCTTTTTCATTCTTAACTTTACTTGTCCCCTTGCCCGGTAGGCAGTCTGCTTTTCTCCAACGAAATTCTAATGTCTGAATAATAAAAATTGAAGGAAGTGCCCGTCGACTTCTTTCTTTTAATTCGATATAAAGACTAGAAGGGGTCAGAAATAAACACATATACAGTTTTAAAATACACAATCTCTTAGAGGGGATATATATCCCTTTTACATATTTTTACCCGTTTTCAATTGAAAAGTTGAAATCTCCGTTGAATTTCATTACGAGAAAGAGCTAAAATATTTTATCCATGGTGTTTTTATTCAGCTAAAGCAAAGCTGCATGAATTTGCGTAAAAAAAAAGCATTCTTGGTTTAATGGCAACATTAGCTGTTCCTTGATCTTTATCCACTTAAGATTTAAAGGGTTTTACAGTGAATTTTACATCAATGTTAAGTTATTCATGAGGTTACCCAAGTCATTTGAAAGAGAAAGCTTTAAATCTTCAGAGAACTTAAATCCTTACAAATACTTTGATGTGCTGCACATGTCCAAATAATCTTCTATTAATTTCCCCTACCTTCAAGTCTTAACTTGTCTGATATATTTGATGGGTTCTCAATAAATTTTATTTATTTTCTTCCACTAAGTTAAATGTAACCTTTTTAAATTCCGCAAATCCCAAATTACGCATACATTTGCATGTATGTAATGTTCATTGCCTTGATAACATGATGTAAGAAAAACAAAATCGAAAATACTAAATGTAAATCTAATTTAGGCAACATCAGAAAACCAAAGAAACACAGGAACTGAAGGGTTAATCGAAAAACGGTAAGACAAAAAATCTCGAAAGACAAGATCACTGCTATCCTAAACAAAACGAGACAAAGCAAGATAAAAGAGAGATAAAACATGCTCCATTAAATCAATATAAGGAACATCAAAACAAAGCATTCATCTCTGTTTCCTTTCCAAAAAAGGTATTTTGTATACAGAAAATTAGAAATTAGCTCATTCCTCAAAAGGTGGCCGAGAGAGCGAAAACATGTGGCTTAAATACTGGTCTAGACAGAAACACTTGACTTACATAATTACTTTGAGATGCAAGTTATTCTCATAGTATAGTAATTTCGATATTATTGGGTAATAATTCACAGCATATTTGGCAATATACATACACAAGTAAAATAAACTAAAAAATGCACACATATACTGTATATATATATATATATATATATATATATATATATATATATATATATATATACATATATATATATATATATATATATATATATATATATATATATATATATATATATATATATATATATATATATATATACGTATGTATGTGTATACTGTACATATACATTATTAAATATATATACACAAATACATATTCATATATATAATGCATATACAGTATATATACCGTATATAATGGTGTAGGGATGTGGTGACCTAATAGAAGTTGAAATAAGCCAGAGTTGTGTTGTGCTTGGTTCATGTTTGCTATATCCCTGAATTGTCCCCAGCATAGGAAATCAATACACACAATTGAAAGAAAGATATTGCTAGTAATTTCGTATCTAATACTTGCAAGAAACGGGAAATCTGAAACCTTCCAACACCAACTCTTCCTAAGATGAAACTCTCTCTCTCTCTCTCTCTCTCTCTCTCTCTCTCTCTCTCTCTCTCTCTCTCTCTCTCTCTCTCTCTCTGTCAGATTACTCACTACTGGATAATGAAATAAAAAGTGTGGACCAGGAGGAAGATCTCGGTATTATTATCAGCAAGAATTTGAAGTTCAACAAACAGAACATAAAAGCTGAAAAAAAACTCAGAAATCAATAGGCTATACAAAGAAAATATTCAAATACAGAAACAAAGACACTGTACTACAGCTGTACACATCACAAGTAAGACCCCATCTAGATTACGGAGTCCAATTCTGGACTGCAAGTATTCATGATATAGATAGACTGGAAGCAGTACAAGCTAGGGTCACCTAACTATTTCCAACACTAAGGCAATTTGGATATAGTCGGAGGATGGAACGTTTGAACTTATTTGATCTACAAACTCGACAACTAAGGGGATAGTTAATAGAGTCATTCAAAATCCTTAAGGAATAACAACTGTAGATATAACAAAAATCTACTCACGCTTAGCACAAATCAGTCTAGACGTAACGGATACAAACTGGAATTGAATAGATACAACACCAATCAATGTGGCAATTTCTTTGCATACAAAATAGCAAATACTTGGAATAGACTTCCAGAGGATGTAGTAAACAGTAACATGGTGAACGAGTTCAAAAATAAGTTAGACAAGATCATAAGAACTCTCTAAATGCTTAAACTAAATTACTCTACCAAAGAGCAAATGTATTCTCTGCGGATGGACTAAAAAGTCTTTGAGATATCCAAAATCCTTTTAAATCCTTGTAACGCTCTCTCTCTCTCTCTCTCTCTCTCTCTCTCTCTCTCTCTCTCTCTCTCTCTCTCTCTCTCTCTCTCTCTCTCTCTCTCTCTCTCTCTCTCTCCAGCAGTGAAAAAGACACAGATGTGATCTATCTAGATTTTGCAAAAGCCTTTGACAAGGTAGACCACAATTTATTAGAGAAAAAATGAGAAAGCATAATATTGTGGGAAAGATAGGAAAATGGGTAAAAGAATTCCTGCAAAACAGAAAACAGATAGTGGTTGCAAATGACGAGAAATCGGATGAAGCTCAGGTAATATCTGGCGTGCCACAAGATACGGTTTTAGCTGCACTGCTGTTTGTTATTATGATCTCAGACATAGACTGCGATGTTGAAAACTCGGTAGTGAGAAGTTTCGCCGATGACACAAGAATAAGTAGAGAAATTACTTGTGATGAAGATAGGAACTCACTACAAAGAGATCTAAACAAAATATATGAATGGGCGGAGATAAATAGGATGGTATTTAACTCCGATAAATTCGAATCAATGAATTATGGAAACAGAGAAGGAATGGTATATGCATACAAGGGACCTAATAACGAGACAATCACAAACAAGGAAGCAATTAAAGACTTTGGTGTAATGTTAAATAGGAATATGTTATGCAACGACCAAATAGCAACAATGTTGGCTAAATGTAAAGCAAAAATGGGAATGTTATTCAGACACTTTAAAACAAGAAAAGCTGAACACATGATTATGCTTTACAAAACTTATGTACGTAGTACACTCGAGTACTGCAATGTGATATGGTACCCACACTACCAAAAGGATATTGCACAAATAGAGAGTGTACAAAGGTCCTATACTGCTAGAATAGAAGAAGTTAAGGATCTTGACTACTGGGAAAGACTGCAAATTTTAAAACTATACAATCTAGAAAGGAGAAGAGAACGCTACATGATAATACAAGCATGGAAGCAAATAGAAGGAATTACTGAAAACATCATGGAGCTAAAAATATCAGAAAGAGCAAGCCGAGGTAGATTAATAGTGCCAAAAAATATACCAGGAAAACTAAGGAAGGCGCACAGGACATTAATCCACTACGCACCAGCATCGATAATGCAGCGACTATTTAATGTGCTGCCTGCTCATCTAAGAAACATAGGAGTGAGCGTAGATGTGTTTAAGAATAAGCTCGATAAATACCTAAGATGCATCCCAGACCATCCAAGACTGGAAGATGCAAAATACACCGGAAGATGCATTAGCAACCCTCTGGTGGATATACGAGGTGCCTCACACTGAGGGACCTGGGGGAACCCAAACAAAAAATAAGGCAATAAGGTAAGGCTTTCTCTCTCTCATATATATATATATATATATATATATATATATATATATATATATATAACGGATTTTGAGTGAAGCGAAAAATCTAATTTTGGGTGAGATAGCCATGACGTCCTGATGGAAGGTTCCTTCAGTAGCTTCGTAAGGGTATATATGACTACAGTAGATATGCCCAAAGGTTTCACAGAATTCTAACTTCTGGCGCGAGTACCCATAAGGTTTCCTTTTAGGATATCGTATAATAACAGGGGACGTATGCTTGACACGCCACATAGCTATCTGCACCCCACATAGTGTTTACGCTTCGAGGGGGAAGTGTGGCAAGTTATGGGAGGAGCCGTTACAAAACTCTCCTCCTCCGTTACTGTTACGGTACTCAGCGACATCATATCCGGTCGCCATGTTGGTCACCAAAGAGCGCCTTCCCAATTCCTTCCAGCGTATATGACAGCCTCCATGATACAATAAGATTAGGAGGGGCCTGACAGGCCGGAATAGAGAACAAGGGCAGGTCCATCGGGACGTCATGGCTATCTCACCCAAAAATAGATTTTTCGCTTCGCTCAAAATCCGTTTTTAGGTCTCAAGCCATGACGTCCTGATGGAAGTGTAACAGAGAATTAATGTATCATGGATTTTTTTCCCTTTGTAGTGCCTTCGACTTCTAAACAATATTCCTTTGGTCTGATGACCACAGAGACCCGTGACATCTCCGTTACATGTCACTTCAGATAAGCGTATACCATGTTATCGCTTCCTGCCCCCCGGGCAGGGAAGTTGTATTTGGACGTAAGGAACATCTTGAAGTTACTTGATAAAGGAACTCACCTATTGTCGGAGATCTGGCCGGTCTCATGGACAGATCGAAGAAGGTAAGTACAATTGTGTTGGATCAAATACCTTGGTCTAGGTGAGTATGCATCAAGAAGAAGCAATATTATAACATTGAATATAATAATATTCAAATAATAAGGTAATAAAACTTCTCTAACAGTGTTTTTATTTCATGTGTGAGGGCAAAATGAGATGCACAGGGTAACAAAATTCTATTTTATTCAATAAAATAAGAATTAACATGAAAAGCAAATTTCAATTGGAATGCAATTAGAAACATAGACTAAAGACATCAGAAGGCGTGGGTGTGGAATCTAAAAAGGAAGAACTTGCCATTACACACATAAGTTCCAGGGGAACTATAAAGCCTTTCTAGAAAGTCTTATATGCACTACATGTTAAAAACATGTGGCACACGTGTTTCTGTCTACGTTACTTCACCTTTGTAGAAGAACAGTCCTTAGTGTCACAAGGTGGCACTTAAAATCACTATGTTTCGCACTAGGGTCAACAGAGGCACCCATGGAGTTAAGAGTCCCAAATAACTCACTGTTCTGCGCAGCACTAAGCAGCAGGTTTTAACACTCTTCCTGCTGCCACCACATAACGCTTAAGTCCGTGCACCTGCTTCGCGTAGTGTTTGAAAAACACTCTTAAGGATTTCCAGCCCGTGAAAGATCGAAGACTTTCGAAATCCATTGACTGGAAAAAGTTCAGGGAATTGACGACTTTCCTGGGATCATGACCTACGGGTGGACTGTCAGGATCCGCTCTGCGAATAAAGTAGGTGATCTTCGCCCTTGGTTGCTTGAGTGACTAATCAGATCCCGATGTTTCTCCTTTAAAGAGCTGTCCTCCGCCGAAGCCTGAAGTTCTTCGAAGATAGACCTTTAGACTCGCCACTGGTCATACAGACATCTTCCTTTTGGTGGGAAGCTCATTCTTGGTGAGAAACGTTGGGTCAGGGAAGAGGGTAAGTTCGCCTGTCTCAGCGAACTGTATCTGGCCCTCTTCTCTAGATAAAGCCACAATTTCACTGACTCGGGCTCCCAAGGCGAGCGCAAAAAGGAAAATCACTTTTTGAGTCAAATCTTTCAGAGGGCAAGACTCATTGTCCAGACTTGAGGCAAAATGGAGCACCTTATCAAGAGACCAAGGGATGGGTCTCGGTGGAGGTGCAGGACGGAGTCTAGTACATGCCTTTGGCAGCTTGTTAAAGATGTCGTTGGACAGGTCTATCTGGAAGACATAAAGTAATGGTCTTGTCAAGGCCGATTTGCAAGTGGAAATCGTGTTGGCTGCCAAGCCTTGTCCATGAAGGTGAATAAAGGACAGACAAAAGTCTATAGAGATTTCTGTAGGATTTTTAGCCTTGACCAAGGACACCCATTTCTTCCAGGATGACTCGTATTGCCTTCTGCTAGATTTTGTTTTGTATTCCTCTAGGAAGTCCAAACATTTCTTTGAGATCCCAAACCTCTTCGTCACGGCTAGGGAGAGAAAATCAAGAAATGAAGGTCTCGGGTTTTCTTTAATGAAGCGAAGACAGTCGACTTCTGAACCTGCTGGGAGAGAACTGGGTCGGGCAGAGGAATCAGCTTGGGTTGTAATTCCAAGATTAGAGGGAACCAGTTGCTCCGGGGCCACTTGGGTGCCACTAGGGCTGCTGTTCCTTGGAAGGTTCTCAGCTTGGTGAGGACTTTCAGCAGAAGGTTGGGTGGAGGGAACAGGTAAATCTTGGACCATCTGTTCCAATCCAGGGACATGGCGTCCACCGCTTCTGCTCTGGGGTCCTCGTATGGGGCCACGTAAAGAGGAAGTTGTTTGTTGTCGCTCGTCACGAAGAGCTCGATTTGCAGTTCCAGGACTTGACGGGAGATGAAGTAGAATGAATCTGCGTCTAGGGACCATTCCGACTCTATTGGGGTTGTCCTCGATAGAGCGTACGCCGTCACATTGCGGAATCCTTGTAGGTGAACTGCCGAGAGGTGCCATCTTTTCTTGTCCGCTAGGCGGAAGATGGGCAGTAACTCTTGGTGGAGTTGGGGAGATCTTGAGCCCTCAAGGGTTGAGACATCTGACCACAATGGCACTGTCCAGAGATAGGCGGATGTGGATTGAGGGATGTAGAGACAGCCTCTTCAGAGTAAGAAGTACCGCCATGGCCTCCAAGACGTTGATGTGAAACGTCTTGAATAGGGGAGACCATGTTCCTTGAACTTGTCGTTGATGGGAGGACCCCCCCATCCTTCTAGCGAAGCATCCGCGTGGATAACGACCGACGAAGGCGGTGGATGAAGGGGAACTGATCTTCTCAGGTTCTTTGTCTCCAACCATGACTTTAGGAGTGAGCAAAGCCTGGTTGGCAGAGGTCTCTTGAGATCTCTTCGAGCGATGGATGCGTATCTTCTCCAGACTCCCGATGCATCTTTTAGCTGTGCTCGTAGCACTGGGTCTGTCACTGAGGCAAACTGGAGGGAGCCGAGCACCTGTTCCTGTTGTCGTCTTGAAATCCGTTTGGATTTTAGGAGTCTCTTGACAGATCCCGCTATTTCCTTCCTTATCTTTAGAGAGATGGAAAGACGGTGTGACTGAAGGTTCCAATGGATTCCTAGCCATTGAAATTCTGAGCTGGAGACAGTCGAGACTTTTTGGTGTTGATTTTGAAGCCCAGATGTTCCAGGAACTGGGTCATGTTGAGTCCGAAGGTCATGGCTCTGAAAGCGTACTGCCTTTTCTGAAGCCTAAATCCTAGGTAGGAGGAGGCCTGGCGATTCATTGGAATGTGCCAGTAGACATCCGCCAAGTCTATTGAGATTGTGTATACCTTGCGAGGTAGTAGGGCTCTGATATGTTGAAGAGTTAACATCTTGAATTTGTTGTTCGCTATGAACTTGTTAAGAGGGGACAAGTCCAGAATAACTCAGAGTTTGTCGGAGTCCTTCTTGGGAACACAGAATAGTCTTCCCTGGAACCTAGTGGACTTTAGCCTCTTGATCACCTTCTTGTTCAAGAGTTTTAGGACGTATTCTTCCAGTACGGGGGGGAGGGGGGGGGGGAGTGTTGGAAGAATTGGTGGAAGGTTGGAGGTGGTGTTACCCAGCTCTCTTGATGATGCTGTGAGCCCAAGGATAGAAGGTCCAACGATCCTGAAAGTGGCGGAGTCTTCCTCCCACCGGAAGAATTTCATTGCTTCTGGTTTCCCGAGGGTTTTCCACCTCGGCCGCCTGCTCCCTTTCCTCCTCTCCCTCTAGATGGATGTCGAGAGGAGTCTCTGCCGGAGCCTCTACCTTTGGGACGAAAGGTAGTAGACTGCCTTTCGTAGGCTGGTGTGAAGACTGGTGACTGAGCCACCACTGGCTGAGGGACCAGCTGAAAGGTCTGTTGTGGCTGAGCGCCACCAACTGGGGAGTAGCGGGTGCCGGAAACTGGCGTTTAGCCTGACGCTGCTGGGGTCGGGGCTTGTTTGATTTCTTCTTAGGTTGGGGGCCCTCATCCTGAGAAGATTTCCTCTTTCTTGACATGCCCCACTTGTTGAGAAGGTTCTGGTTCTCAGTGGCGGTTCTGTCAACGATCTCTTTCACTAGGTCGTTAGGGAAGAGATCTTTCCCCCAAACATTGGAGGAAATCAGTTTCCGGGGTTCGTATTTGACGGTGGCATCCGCAAACACGAATTCTCTACAGGCTCTCCAGGCCTTGATGAAGCTGTAGATGTCCTTCGTCAAGGTGGCGAGATGGGACTTGGCAAGAACCATGTAAAAGCCTGGGACCCGAGTGTCCCCGGCCATTGTCTCAAGCTGCACTTGATGAGACAGGGAGGCAGCCAGCCTCTCTTTTGTATCCTTCTCCCGATGCAGAAGGTACTCGGAGAGCTTGGGGAGGTTCTCATTAAACTGCCGTCCAGCGACGTCAGCCTCCAACTTTCCTACTGAGAAAGTTAACTGGATGTCTTTCCAGATCTTGTCGTCGGGAGGGAAGGCAAGGGAGAGGGGCCTACATTCCTCCAATGTAGGGCAGGGTTTCCCTTCCTCCACCGCCTTCAACACTGCCAGCAGGGACTTTTCAGCAAAGGGGAAAGACCATGGTAGCAGGAGCAAGAAAGGATGGGAGTTTCTTGCTTAGGGCTGGCACCTTGGAGTTGTGTAGCCCTTGCTCTTAAGGCAGTTTTCTAGAAGAGCTTAAGCCTTAGCGTGGTCGAAGACAATGACCTCCTTAGGCTCGGTCTCCTTCTTGGAGACTGGCTCGGACTTGAGATGGATGTAACAGTCCGGGTAAGCTTCGAAACTAGGCCAAAACTCCACCTCTTCAAGGGGAACTGCACCTAGTGTTTCACTGATGAAAATCCGTCCACTCGTGATGGGTATGTGTTCTGCATGCCTCCAGGGGTTGGTCACTGAGCAGAGAGGAAGATCCTTAACACCAATCTTCTTCGTCGTCTGTTTCGACAGACGGAGGATCTCCCTCTTAAGGTCCACGTCCCTGACAGAACCTCTCATCCAGGAGCGCCACCAAGGCCTGGAGGCTATCCTGGTTGGCCACTACTGAGGGCACAGGAGTGGAAGAAGTAGAGGGGATGGATTCCGATACAGCAATGGAATAAACAGAGGGGGCGCGGGCGACCTCGCCTTCAGAGTCGGGAGTCTCCACATGCTCCTCCTCCTCTTGACCCTCGGCCATCAGGGTCCTTTCGGTGGTGTCCGACACTTCCGACATTCGTTCCACCTCATCAAGAGGGAATTCTTGAAGTGCGTCCGAAACATCCGGTTCGACCGTCAGTTGGACGCAGGGGATCTCAGCCTTGGGAATGATGGTACCCGCAGATGCCTTTGGAAAGAGCAAAGCTCTCCTTTTCTCATTTGGAAGATAGGGCCCATTGGCATTCTTTTGGAAACCACGCACCCATTTGCGCAGTTTCTCTCGGGCCATGTCCCTGGCCTCCGCTGACGGGGGGTTCTCGAACGCCTCATGGAGCAGGTCTTTGCAAACAATGCAAACCTGCGGGTCCCAATAACATAGAGTCCCTTGGGAGATGGAACAGCTGGCATGGGTTCGGCACGCCAGGTGGCCGTAGAAATCCGGGCGTCGAACGCTGCAGAAGGCGCTGTCACACCGTAGGTACTCCTCCTGTAAAATAAAGGGGCACATGAGTCTGCGGAAGTCAATTACATTGACTTAAAGTAATCTTAGATTAGTATTAAAGTTATACAAACTTATAATAAAAGATTCCTTTCAAGTGTAAGCTTAGGATAGGTAAGCTGGAAAGAAGCAGAAAAGACACATACTTTTGCATCCCGTCGAGTCAATTGCTATGACCCCACGCCATAACTAATTCTAAGGGCTCTTCAGGAGCCTAGAGAGGAGGAAGGAATATCCACAATGGATAAAGCGAAGCTTAGACTTCCTCCGGGGAATTAGTCATGGTGAGAGGGGGGAAGCCGAGTTCATTCAGCATAGAAGAAAAAGGAAAGAACGATTCCTCCCTATTCAGATTCAGTCCTGGCAAGGGGCTGTGCATGGATGCACAGAGTACGCAGGAAGAATTTACTGCACAACTATACACCATAGTTTATAGTCTAGGGTATGTACTATACCACAGATGTACTGGCTATCATATATAGCTATACGATAGTCACTGCCGGCAGGGGAGAAATGACAGTCCACTGAAGTAAAATGATTAGGTGGCGCCGGCAGCGTGATAGCGTGCCGGGCGCCGGCAAATCTCCATCGAGGGGAAACCCTTCCCAGCCATCAGTCTATGTGGCAAAGAGAGGGCAAAACCTCTGGGTGACGGCAGATCGCCGGCAAGTCGGCGGCGCCCGGCAGCCGGCGGCGCCCGGCAGCCGGCAAGCAACCGGCGAAGGTATTCCAACACTGAAGTCAATCGATGAGACATAGAGGATACCGGTTTACACTGACGGCTGCTGCCGGCAGTGTAGAGGTGGCAGTGGACCGGCACTGGTAGAAAGAGAGAAAGGATAGGAGGAGAAAGAGGGAAGGGCAGTAACTCAATACCCAGACCTCGTCTTCTTTTCATCCAGCCGCAACAGAGCTGGCAGCCGGCTAGAGTTGCGGGTGGCAGACCGACCTGTCATATGCTATCCCATAGTTCGACTATATGCGGGATGCGTAGCAGTCCGGACTAACCAACGAAAGGACCGAGCCTAACCCACAACCCGACGGAATGCGGTGGAGATGTAGGACGGCGGACAGAGGTGTGATGGCTAGGCCAACACAAAAGGACAGAGGGGGAGGGGCAAGGGTTCTGAGGAGGAGTGTAGGAGGAGGCGTAGCCCCCACCGACACTCCAAGGGGGGGGGGTTCTGTTTCAGGGCTAGCACTATCCCAGGTGTAGGAAGAATTCATTCTCCAGCCTAGGGTAGGTTAGCACAGAGAAGGTACAGCACTGATGCACTGTCCTAAACTATAAAGAAACAGAATCCCTTGGTCTGCCTAACCTAGGCTAGGGGAGCAAGTCCCTAAACCAGGAAAGACAGGGGTAGGACAGGTCGCTAGACCACAGGGAGGAAGGGTCGTAACCCAACCAGCTGTGGACTAGGGGGAAGAGCAGAGCCCACCCAACCTTCGCCTACCAGCAGGAACCAGAAGGAGAGTTCATTCTCCTAATGGGGTAGCTGGGGGCAAACCCTGGTACTCTGAGGTTCTGTCCCAAACTCAAAGCGCATGTACCATGTCTAGGAGCAGGGAAAGAAAAACCTAGCCTAACCTTACTCGAATACTATTCAAGGTAAGGAGGGCTAGGATGTAGCCTAGGCTACCTCAGAGGGAGGAGATTTCCTTGGGTAAGGTAACTGGGGAGGTGAGAAAGTATACAAAAGCCCTACCGTTAGGTCAGGGGCAAGGGAGTCGACTACCAAGATCACCGAAAACCCTTGTATACTTCCTAGAAGGCAAAAACATGTGTGCAATCACTGAATCTTATAGGTATAAATGCCTATATCTTCATTTTGTTATTTAACATTAAGAACACTTATCATATCATGCATGAAAGTAAACAAAAACGACTAGGCTATCGAGCCTAGGGGTTAGGCTAGCAAGCTAGCATGAGAATCGGCTACCTACACTCACCAAATTGAATATAATCGGCATAATATAACTAATTCCTAGTAATGAAGACCAAATAACTAATAGTGATAATTAGTTAAGAGACCGGGAAGGTTGTTCAGTCTGACTAAATAAAGCATGCGAGGCGAACAACTGCGTCATGGATGATGCCTCCGGTCAAGGCACAGCTCCGCCACAAAACATGGTATTTCAAGATAAAAAGATGTTACTTTACGGCTAGAGCTCATTTATACAATACAAGAATATGGTACTCAACTTTCCAGAAGAAAGCGAGGCAGAAGATTGCGACATTATGGATCACTTAGCGAAAACTGGGAAAAAGGCACCTAGTCATATACGCTACATGAGAAGGAAAAAAGAAGGCGCTTTGGCGGCCAACATGGCGACCGGATATGATGTCGTCGAGTACCCTAACATTAACGGAGGAGGAGAGTTTTGTAACGGTTCCTCCCATAACTTGCCACACTTCCCCCTCGAAGTGTAAACGCTATGTGGGGTGCAGATAGCTATGTGGCGCGTCAAGCATACGTCCCCTGTTATTATATGATATCCTAAAGGGAAACCTTATGGGTACTCACGCCAGAAGTTAGAATTCTGTGAAACCTTTAGTTAATTCTCTAGGAATATCTACTGTAGTCATATATACCCTTAGGAAGCTGCTGAAGGAACCTTCCATCAGGACGTCATGGCTTGAGCCCAAATATATATATATATATATTTATTTATATATATATATATATATATATATATATATATATATATATATATATATAAATATATATATGTGTGTGTACTGTATATACATATATATGTGTATTTATACATATATATATATATATATATATATATATATATATATACAGTATATATATAATTTATATATATATATATATATATATATATATATATATATATATATATATATATATATATATATATATATTATATGATTATGGCTTCGGAGTTTGGGAATCGAACATATAATATTATACAAATATGTATATGTATATATATATATATACATACTGTATATAT